>NC_048574.1:76186446-76208946 GCF_013265735.2 Oncorhynchus mykiss
GCTCTGGTCAGATGAAAACAAAATTGAACTTTTTGGCAACAATGCAAAACGTTATGTTTGGCGTAAAAGCAACACAGCTGAACACACCATCCCCACTGTCAAACATGGTGGTGGCAGCATCATGGTTTGGGCCTGCTTTTCTTCAGCAGGGACAGGGAAGATGGTTAGACAATGATCCAAAACATAAAGCAAAATCTACAATGGAATGGTTCAAAAATAAACATATCCAGGTGTTAGAATGGCCAAGTCAAAGTCCAGACCTGAATCCAATCGAGAATCTGTGGAAAGAACTGAAAACTGCTGTTCACAAATGCTCTCCATCCAACCTCACTGAGCTCGAGCTGTTTTGCAAGGAGGAATGGGAAAATATTTCAGTCTCTCGATGTGCAAAACTGATAGAGACATACCCCAAGCGACTTACAGCTGTAATCGCAGCAAAAGGTGGCGCTACAAAGTATTAACTTAAGGGGGCTGAATAATTTTGCACGCCCAATTTTTCAGTTTTTGATTTGTTAAAAAAGTTTGAAAAATCCAATAAATGTCGTTCCACTTCATGATTGTGTCCCACTTGTTGTTGATTCTTCACAAAAAAATACAGTTTTATATCTTTATGTTTGAAGCCTGAAATGTGGCAAAAGGTCGCAAAGTTCAAGGGGGCCGAATAATTTCGCAAGGCACTGTACATGTGAGAGTCTGACGTGTGCTTAGCTAGTTTTTACAGTGTGTGTGGATGGTGCACAGCCACGAGCAAACATCCATCCGCTGCGTGTTTGAACATGCATACTGCATTAAGTGACTTTTGAAATTAAAGTGTTAAAAGCTGAGCAGGATCTTGAGTATGTAAATTAACTGCCTGGTTCATAGCGATGCGAAGTAGTTGACAGCGTTGTCGGGCAGACGGCTGTCAAAGCTACAACATTCTAGAACTGTAACTCTGTCACGACTTCCGCCGAGGTTGGCTCTCCTGCCTGTTCGGGCGGTGCTCGGCGGTCGTCGTCACCGTCCTACTAGCCACCACCGATCCCTTTTTCGTTTGTCTGTTGGTTTTGTCTTATTAGTTTCACCTGTGTGTATTTTAGTTTAATTAACGTCCTTATATGTAGTAGGTTGTCCCGCCCTTGTTTTGTGCGGGATTGTTTTGGATTCATGTATTTTGGGTTAATACGTGTGTGTTATTTTCTCCGAATATATTTTGATCCTGTGTTGGATTATTTCACCCTGCATATTTGGGTTGACCGTGTTTGGTCTTCGGAGAATAAATAACTATCGACTCACTGTAACCTGCTCTCTGCGCCTGATTCCACCCACCTTGATATTACGTGACAAACTCAGTGTGATGGTTGTCAAAGCCACAACATTCTAGAACTGTAACTCAGTATGATGGTTGTCAAAGCCACAAAATTCTAGAACTGTAACTCAGTGTGATGGTTGTCAAAGCCACAACATTCTAGAACTGTAACTCAGTAATATGGTTGTCAAAGCCACAAAATTCTAGAACTGTAACTCAGTGTGATGGTTGTCAAAGCCACAACATTCTAGAACTGTAACTCAGTGTGATGGTTGTCAAAGCCACGACATCCTAGGACTGTAACTCAGTGTGATGGATGTCGACGCTACAACATTCTAGAACTGTAACTTAGTGTGATTGTTGTCAAAGCTACAACATTCTAGAACTGTAACTCAGTGTGATGGTTGTCAATGCTACAACATTCTAGAACTGTATCTCAGTGTGATGGTTGTCAAAGCCACAACATTCTAGAACTGTAACTCAGTATGATGGTTGTCAAAGCCACAACATTCTAGAACTGTAACTCAGTGTGATGGTTGTCAATGCTACAACATTCTAGAACTGTAACTCAGTGTGATGGTTGTCAGAGCTACAGCATTCTAGAACTGTAACTCAGTGTGATGGTTGTCAAAGCCACAACATTCTAGAACTGTAACTCAGTGTGATGGTTGTCAATGCTACAACATTCTAGAACTGTATTTTAGTGTGATGGTTGTCAAAGCCACAACATTCTAGAACTGTAACTCGGTGTGATGGTTGTCAAAGCCAAAACATTCTAGAACTGTAACTCGGTGTAATGGTTGTCAAAGCCACAACATTCTAGAACTGTAACTCAGTGTGATGGTTGTCAAAGCTACAACATTCTAGAACTGTAACTCAGTGTGATGGTTGTCAAAGCTACAACATTCTAGAACTGTAACTCAGTGTGATGGTTGTCAAAGCCACAACATTCTAGAACTGTAATTCTAAGGGCCAGTTACACGGACTCTGTTTATACCTATGAACTAAAAACACTACAAATATTAACATTTTTTCCACTAATATGGGCCTAGATGTAATGCCCAGGGTGTAGTGGAGGAAGAAGTCAGGCGCAGGAAACAGAGAGTGCAAGGTAGCGATACTTTTTAATTCACCACACTGGTGAAAACGACACAACCCAAACAAATGCCCCGAAAAACACGGGGAACTAAACAGTCCAGACAAACACACATACACGGAACACCGTGACTTACAGTCGTGCACAATAGTACCCAGAAAATAATCCCGCACACCCAGTAGACGGGCCGGCTGGATAATAAAGCCCAACCAATTAACCTAACTAAACACAGGTGTAACTAATAAACAGACAAGGGGGGAAAAAGGATCAGTGGCAGCCAGTAGGCCGGAGACGACGACCGCCGAGCACCACCCGAACAGGAAGGGGAGCCACCTTCGGTAGGAGTCATGACACTAGGAAACCGACCCAGCGACCCATCCTAAAAATCTGCCTCTGACAAGGTTTCTAAAAAAGTTTTCTTGAATGTCCAATTTATATAAATTAGTGTTACTAATCTATTGTACAGAAAACATTTCTTTAATGTCTTTTTTATTAAACCTTAATTTATTTAACAACGTCAACTCATGTCTAATTTAAGTTCCAGGTTAGGAAGATTAAATCGTTTTACTAAAAGTATGGTCAGGTAAGATAAATACAAGTCTAAATTAAGTCTAAAGTAGTTTAGCGATGCGTTTGCACGGAACATGGTAAACTCATTCATAGTTCCAGATTCCACATTCTGTTTTGTTAAAGGGGCAGTATTTACCGACCATGGTTAACTCATACATAGTTCCAGATTCCACATTCTGTTTTGTTAAAGGGGCAGTATTTACCGACCATGGTAAACTCATACATAGTTCCAGATTCCACATTCTGTTTTGTTAAAGGGGCAGTATTTACCGACCATGGTAAACTCATACATAGTTCCAGATTCCACATTCTGTTTTGTTAAAGGGGCAGTATTTACCGACCATGGTAAACTCATACATAGTTCCAGATTCCACATTCTGTTTTGTTAAAGGGGCAGTATTTACCGACCATGGTAAACTCATTCACAGTTCCAGATTCCACATTCTGTTTTGTTAAAGGAGCAGTATTTACCGACCATGGTAAACTCATTCATAGTTTCAGATTCCACATTCTCTTTCGTTAAAGGGGCAGTATTTACCGACCATGGTAAACTCATTCATAGTTCCAGATTCCACATTCCCAGTTCCAGGTTCCATGCCGTCTGGCAGGAAATCAGTGGGCTATTTAATGTTTGTATCTGTGTTGGTTGACGCTTCCCTCCCAGTGTTTTGATGGGTTTCCTCTCTCCCTCTCACTGCTGTGATGACTAAGACATCTGTAGGGTCATCTCTCCTGGTAATGATATCATTACTCTGACAGAAGGAAGACACTACTTAAGTCTCTGCTGCTGGTGCTCTCATACCCAGCCAAAATTACTCATGATCTGCTGTGTGTGTGTGTCTGTGTGTGTGTGTGTGTGTGTGTGTGTGTGTGTGTGTGTGTGTGTGGGTTCCACCCCTGCTCCAGCATTATTCATCCCTGAGACAAGACGTCTCTATTAATAATGAACAAGCTAATCACTCCCAGAAGTACCAGGTCGGTAGACTAACTGCAGTTACGACTGCCTTCTGTGTGGACTTGTATTGATTTATTCTCTGTGCGTCAGGTTAAGTTAGATGTCTGGAAACTAGTTTTGTTGTTGTGTTGGTTGGTTCTTTCATACTGTTTTATCTGTTGGGAATGGCAAACAACCACAATTAGCTTTTAACATCAATTCCGCTTCTTTGCATTCCAGTTAACTGACGTCTTTTCCTTTTAACAGCAATTAAATGAAATGTAATTCCAATTATCTTGTCTCCGTTACTATCTAGACTTCAACAGGACAATTCTAATTACGACACAGTGTGCATGTCATTAGTTACTGCTTGAAATTAGCTCAACTGACAGTACATTTTATGATAAGCAACATGTATTAGTCAACTCACTTTAAGATCAATGATTTGGTTCTCTATTGGGGTACTTTGAAATACATTTTCACACTAAAATTCACTAAACCCTGGTCAAAAGTAGTGCACTACATAGGGAATAAGATGCCATTTGGGATGCAGGCCGAGCCGTATTTGAAGTGAAATTGAACCATCACTTCCTTTAATGCTTGAGTCACTTCCCTGTCATGTGTGAAATCAGAGCCTGAGAGTTGGCTGTCAATCAAACCAGGCGACTGACTTGCTCTCAGCGATGCTTATCAATAATGAAACGGCCAATTTAACACCCCCCTCCCTCCCTCCCACTCTATCTTTCTCTCGCTCTCTCTCTCCCTCTCTCTATCTCTCTCTCTCTCTATCTCTCTCTCTCTCTCTCTCTCTCTCTCCACTTCTAACATGGCACCATTGTCTTTAATCTCAGCCTTATAGAAGTCTGTAACTTATTGCCAAAGAACTACGTTACAAACTCGTTTGATTCCAACACAGCCACGTGCATTCTCATCCTTTCGCGATGGCAACCGTACGTCATAAATGGCACAGAACCCGGGTTCACAGCAACATTAGGGAAGACAATACAACGGCAGCCAAACTGAGCACTACCTTTGTCACAGAGCCAACCCCATTAATGATGATGACCAGTGAGTCGATGATTGATGCCTGGTGAAGTAGATCTGCCTTTGCCGTCATAAACAGAAAAGAATGGCGCTCCTCCTCTAAATAGAATTAAGAAAAACAACGTGAAAAATATGGCCGTCAACAGTAATGGAAGAGGCTTTTGCATTTCAACTTTTTCTTGTGTTGAATAATTTATGTTATAAAAGTACTATTTTTCTTAGTTATGATATGGACTGCCTGTCTGCCTGTCTCTGTGTGTGTGTGTGTGTGTGTGTGTGTGTGTGTGTGTGTGTGTGTGTGTGTGTGTGTGTGTGTACGTGTGTGCGTGTGTTTGTGGGGGTGTGTGCGTGTGTTTGTGGGGGTGTGTGCGTGTGTGTGTGCGTGTGTGTGAGTGTGTGTTTATGGGCGTGTGTTTGTACCTCCTTGCTCTCCAGAGTCAGATTGATAGTAGGCCTGGATGACAGTACATTAGCAGTGCATTATCCTAAATTGCCCTGTGGCGGATTGGGAACATGTTCAGATTCTATCGTGGAATGTTTCTCGTTCTCTTCATGACTTGACGTGGGTGTTTAAAACCATTTTGGTTCAGGCGTATAATTTCCTTATTTGATGTGTTTTCTAAACTCGTCCTCCCAGACCTTCCCCCATTGTCTGTTTTTGGGGAGAAGCTCAAGAAATGCATATACATTTCTGTTACCTGTCAAAGGCAAATGAAGTAAACTTGATCTTCAGCCCCATTCAAACCAACAGAACAAAGTCAGTTAGAGGATGGTGTCCATGATGGTGACGGTGACCCAGCGTGTCCTTCTCTATGGAAACAGGCATGAGCCAGTGTCACATCACAATATGAGGAATGTCAGAGAGATGTCAGACTGTCGCCAAGCTACAAGGGGACCTGTTATTTACACAACTTCTGCTGTGTTCCAAGGTTCCATGTTAGAACCCCCCCCCCAGTTTGCAAATCTACCGGGAGGGAGGGAGGCTTGCATAGCGTCAGTTAGCTTTTACAAATGACCTGCCTGCTCGACAGGAAGTTAAAATGCCTCTTCTGTTTCTCCTGATTGAACAGTAAACGGCTTCAAGGACAGTGAGACGACAGCGGGAAACCAGAGAAAGAGAGAGAAAACAGAGAGTGAGACAACAAGTAGGAAAGGAGAGAGAGAGAGAAAACAGAGAGTGAGAGAACAAGTAGGAAAGAGGAGAGAGAGAGAGAGAGATTGCAGGGTGTCAGCGGGTGATTAAGTCCGATGTGAAAGAAAGCCAATCATTTCTTGTCTGAATTAATGTGAATGCCAGTGGAGGAAGTGAGTTGTTTAAACTGCCAGTCGGGGTCTTATTGAAATGTATGGTTGGAGGGTTGATGGTAATGCCTCAGTGTATTTGGACAGCAGGGAGAGGAGAAGAAAGGAGAAAACAGAAGAGGAGAGGAGAGGGAGAGCTGCACAACATTTCTGTTATTCATGCCTTGGTGGTTGGTTGGCGCTGGGTGTTTGCTATGCATTAGCCAGCTACTGTCTTTAGAGACCAGGAACGTCTGCACACAATGTCTCGCTCTGCAGAGTGAAACAGCACAAGGGCAGAGGAAGAGAGATGGAGAATATGAGAGAGATGGAGAGAGAGATGGAGAGAGAGATAGAGAGAGAGAGAGATGGAGAGAAAGAGAGATAGAGAGAGAGAGAGAGAGAGAGAGAGAGAGACAGAGAGAGAGAGAGAGATGGAGAATATGAGAGAGATGGAGAGAGAGATGGAGAGAGAGATAGAGAGAGAGATGGAGAGAGAGAGAGAGAGAGAGAGAGATGGAGAATATGAGAGAGATGGAGAATATGAGAGAGATGGATAATATGAGAGAGATGGAGAATGTGAGAGAGATGGAGATTATGAGAGAGATGGAGAATATGAGAGAGATGGAGAAAATGAGAGAGATTGAGAATATGAGAGAGAGAGAGAGAGAGAGAGAGAGAGAGAGAGAGAGAGAGAAAACAGAGGGGGGAAGAAAGAGAAAGTGAAAGAAAAATATTGAAAAAGAGAACAGGATCAAGTTATGGAAGAAGGAGAAAGAAAGCCCTAACAAAGAGACAGGATGAAATTAAAGTGAGAGAGAGAGCAGTATAGAAATAGAGAGCAGTATAGAATTATAGAGCAGTATAGAAGTATAGAGCAGTATAGCAGTATAGAGCAGTATAGAAATAGAGAGCAGTATAGAAATAGAGAGCAGCATAGAAATAGAGAGCAGTATAGAAATAGAGAGCAGTATAGAAGTATAGAGCAGTATAGAAGTATAGAGCAGTATAGAAATAGAGAGCAGTATAGAAATAGAGAGCAGCATAGAAATAGAGAGCAGTATAGAAATAGAGAGCAGTATAGAAGTATAGAGCAGTATAGAAGTATAGAGCAGTATAGAAATAGAGAGCAGTATAGAAATAGAGAGCAGTATAGAAATAGAGAGCAGTATAGAAGTAGAGAGCCGTATAGAAATAGAGAGCAGTATAGAAATAGAGAGCAGTATAGAAATAGAGAGCAGTATAGAAGTAGAGAGCAGTATAGAAATAGAGAGCAATATAGAAATAGAGAGCAGTATAGAAGTAGAGAGCAGTATAGAAATAGAGAGGGAGAAAGAAAAACTTTACTGCAAAGTTAGACTCATCTGTCACTCAGCTGTCACAATTGGGTTCCAAATTACGGTAGGCAAGACCAGAAGGTCAAATCAAAGCCCCCTCACCCAATCCATGTTTCATCTGACAGCTATGCAGCCTTCGTAAAGCCTGTGTAAAGATTCATAACACTGTCGTAAGTCTTCATACCACTGCCGGTAGCATGACATCCCGCACAAGAAACACCTTTGCCGTCGTACAGTACAAACCTTTCTTTCATGTTTAATCGGTGACACATGGTTTGTGGGTAAAGTACATTTTATAGACTTGATTGCAACATCTTCAAAGGGGTTCAGTTGCTGGGCCCGGGTTTCCATTCTCTGTGATTGTCTAGCCTACGTCCCAAACGACACCCTATCCCCTACATAGTGCACTACTTTTAACCATAGTGCTATAGACCCTTCTGAAATGTAGTGCACTATATAGGGAATTGGGTGCTACTTGGGTGGAAGGGGAATGAAGCTGAGAGTGAATACTGTAGGAGGGGAAGCAGAAGTGGCATCACAAACTTCAAAGAGTCTCCTGTGAGACATGATGCAATACCAGGAAACGGGGCTCCTCGCTCCTCCTCACTGTTTGCTTTTGGGCATAGAGAAAAAAAGAACAGGTAGAACAGAATGAAATACAGTTATAGTCTCTTCTATTCTACTGGCTATGGGGCCTTAACACTGAACATCGATATTACACAGAGGAAGACAGAGCCTTTTGCTGCAGAAGCAGGTAGAATCAAATAAAGTGATGATCTCCTCTATTGTAGTGGCTGAACATCACAATAACACGAACACAGATGGTTGAAACCGTTCTGGTTTGACCGTGGTATTGTGTTTAGAATTGGGGTCAATTGGTTAGCAAATCATTTTTTTTTTTGTCAATGGGGAATCAGAGATTTAGTGTTCTCAGATAAACTCTCTTTACAATGCCGCGATAGCAAACCCCATTGGTTGAGCCAATCGATTTGATTGAAGGCTGAAATTGTGGTGTAGTGGTGCTGAAAATAGCTCCAGAGATGAAAAGAGAGAGAAAAGGGCTATCAGTTGCTCGTAATAATGAGAAACTGGGGACTTCCGAGAAGGGAAAGGACTGTGCCTTGTGGAATGCCTCTCAAATGGCACCCTATTATTCTACAGTAGGGTACACTACTTTATGAAGAGGACTCTGTCAAGTGATTTTTCCACTTCCTGTGTATGTGGAGGAGACACGTTACAATTCTCATCAAGGGCCTTCCTTCTTATATTCTAGTTTTCCTACTTTTATCCAGACATTTAGATCTTGAAGACTCAGCTCTGATTCCATTTGAAATCATCTGAGATAAAAGGGTTGTTCAATTACATCCGGCCTGTTGTCCGGACCTCGGGCAGTCTCTATGGGGGTACCACAGGGTTCCATTCTCGGGCCGACTCTTTTCTCTGTATATATCAATGATGTCGCTCTTGCTGGGGGGTGATTCCTTGATCCACCTCTACGTAGACGACACCATTCTGTATACATCTGGCCCTTCATTGGACACTGTGTTAACAAACCTACAAATGAGCTTCAATGCCATACAACACTCCTTCCGTGGCCTCCAACTGCTCTTAAACGCTAGTAAAACTAAATGCATGCTCTTCAACTGATCACTGCCCGCACGACTAGCATCACTGTTCTGGACGGTTCTGACTTAGAATATGTGGACAACAACAAATACCTAGGTGTCTGGTTAGACTGTAAACTCTCCTTACAGACTCATACTAAGCATCTCCAATCCAAAATTAAATCTAGAATTGGCTTCCTACTTCGCCTCAAAGCCTCCTTAACTCACGCTGCCAAACATACTCTCATAAAACTGACTATCCTACCGATCCTCGACATCGACGATGTCATTTACAAAATAGCCTCCAACACTCTACTCCGTAAACTGGATGTAGTCTATCACAGTGCCATCTGTTTTGTCACCAAAGCCCCTTATACCACCCACCACTGTGACCTGTATGCTGTCGTCGGGTGGCCCTCGCTACATATTCGTCGCCAGACCCACTAGCTCCAGGTCATCTATAAGTCGATGCTAGGTGAAGCTCTGCCTTATCTCAGCTCAATGGTCACCATAACAACACCCATCCATAGCACGCGCTCCAGCAGGTATATCTCACTGGTCATCCCCAAAGCCAACACCTCTTTTGGCCGCCTTCCAGTTCTCTGCTACCAATGACTGGAACGAATTGCAAATATCACTGAAGTTGGAGACTTATACCTCCCTCACTAACTTTAAGCTTCAGCTATCTGAGCAGCTTACCAATCGCTGCAGCTGTACACAGCCCATCTGTAAATAGCCCATCCAACTACCTACCTCATCCCCATATTGTTTTAATTGACATGTTTGGCTCTTTTGCACACCAGTATCTCTACTTGCACATCATCATCTGCTCATCTATCACTCCAGTGTTAATCTGATAAATTGTAATTACTTCACTACTATGGCCTATTTATTGCCTTTACCTCCTCACTCCATTTACACACACTGTATACAGACTTTCCTATTTTGTTCTTGGCTGTACTTTTGTTTATGTGTAACTCTGTGGTGTTGTTTTTTGTCGCACTGATTTGCTTTATCTTGAGTAGGTCACAGTTGTAAATGAGAACTTGTTCTCAACTTGCCTACCTGGTTAAATAAAGGTGTTCTCAACTGGCCTACCTGGTTAAATAAAGGTGTTCTCAACTGGCCTACCTGGTTAAATAAAGGTGTTCTCAACTGGCCTACCTGGTTAAATAAAGGTGATTCATTTGTTTTTTAAAAACACGTTGAAAAATCCCCCTCCTTTTCAAATCTCCTCCAGTTGTTAACATTGAGGAGGGACATTTTCTAACGTGAGACATGACAAAGTTGGTATTGTAGCCTTTAAGAGTGTTTGGGTCCATGTCTGCTTGTGTGTGTCTGCCTGCCTCTGAGATTAGCCATGAATCAGCGAATCGTCAGACGTGATTGGTTTACTCCTTTCAGGAAGTGATTGATGTTAAAAGCAAGAAGAAGAAAATAAAGCGAACCAGATAGAACACAAATAGTTTATCGTTGCCAACGCAACCACTTTGGGGAAAGGCAACAACTCCCACAATGTGTTGGCAGAAATAATCCGCTGTATGAGGAACAACATGTGTACCCTAATTTAGGATCATTCAAATGAGCTGTTTTCAAAGACAGAAAGTTAAAGAGAGAAAGAAACCATTCCTTTAGCGATAACCAAGCCCTTGGTTTTAATCAAAGCCCTGTTGGAATGAAAGGAACAGGATTCCAGACCAAATGGCCCTGAAAGAGAAAGAGAACAGAGGAATGGAATGCATCAAGTGTTTTTACAATCCAATCAACCCCTAGAGCCACCTCTAAAACAAGCCCACTTTGACTCAAAGCCTGCTTCCCAAATGGCACCCTGTTCCCTGTATAGTGTGCTCCGTTTGACCAGGGCCCATAGCGCTCTGGTCAAAAGAATAGGGTGCCATCCAGAACGCAGACACAGCTATTAAAGCTAAATGAGTAGGCTAGCTAGAGAGCCTGAAGCACTGACACACAGGGAGACACAGCTATTAACATGCATCTGTTTAGTCAGGTCAGACACACTCTCTTTTGGAATTGGAATTCAGAACACAAAAACTGTTCAGTTAAAGACTTGATGAGAATCCTAGAACTCTTAGAATCTTGACATGTTTCCGTGTGTTCCTATGACCTTTCACTGACATAGTGTGCCTCCCAAATGGTAAACTATTACTTATATAGTGAAGTGCACTGCTTTTAACCAGGGCCCATAGGGAATAGGGAGCAATTTGGGATGCAGGCTGGTTCCCTTCAGACACAAACTAAATACTACCTTTCACACCAGCCGTGTCTTGGTTTAGGACTGTGCTCCAGACAATGCTAGCTTGGGGCCTCTTGGGGTTCAGCAGTTAACTCCTGGTGTCAATGCAAATGACAGCACCATGAGGTTACACAGTCATGCAGTATATTACACCATATTTGGAGACACAGTCTAGCAAACCAATGTGTCCTAAACTCAAACACTCTAAGACAGTCTCTTAAACTGTCAATCATTGCATCCATTGCTCTGTGGTTACGTTTCCTCATGCCGATCCCTAAGTTTACCAAACAAAGTGACAAGGTTAAGCTGTTGACATGGCAGGTGTAAAAGGTCTCTGGTGTACTGAGGCTGCCGGTCTGTACTGTATGCAGATCACCTCTGTCTCTGTGTGTGCGTGTGTGTGTGTCTGTTTGTGTCTCTCTCTTTCTCCCTCTCCCCTCCTACTGAATGAATTCATGAAATAATGTAATGTTATTTTCGTGTCAAATGACCATTTGGCAAGCCATCCCTTATGGGATTAATTGACACATAAACAAACATTACAAGTATTCACTGTGGTAACTACATGATAATTATTCTTCCAGTGTTCTCTGCATTGCGCATCGCATAAAGAGTGAACACATATAAGGTAAACATCAATACATAGAGCAAATAATAGTAAAGAAGTCTTATACTTGTCTCTCTCCCTCCCTTCTCCACCATCATCCATCTCTCTCACCCACCCCCTCCTTCTCCTCTCTCCCTCATCTCCTCTCACTTCCCCTTCTCACCCCTCTCACTTCCCCCTCTCACCCCTCCCTCTCTTCCTTCCTCTCTCCCCCCTCCTCTTCCCCTTTCTCCCTCCCATTTCTCTCTCTAACCCCCCTATCTCTATCCCTCCCTCTCAAGGTGTCTTGGAAGTCACAGTTAACTAGGAGTATGGGAATAGACTGCTAGGGGTTTTTGAAGGAGTCTGAAGGGCCCCTCAGAGCCCTGCTCTGTCCATGTGTCTCATACTAATTCTCTTTTATGTGGACCATTAGGATCAGGGTCTGATGGAGGGAGGGAAGGAAGGAAAGAGGAAGGGAGAAAAGGAGGGAGTGAGAAAGGGATGGAGGGAGGGGAGGAGAGATTAAGGGAGGGACGGAGGGTGAAGACCACAGGGATGGAGGGATGATATTAGAGAAGAGAGGACCACAGGGATGGAGGGATGATGGTAAGAGAGGAGAGGAGAGGACCAGAGGGATGGAGGGATGATGGTAGAGAGGAGAGGAGAGGCAGGGATAGAGGAATGATGGTAGAGAGGAGAGGAGATGACCACAGGGATGGACGGATGATGGTAGAGAGGAGAGGACCACAGGGATAGAGGGGTGATGGTAGATAGGAGAGGAGAGGACCACAGGGATGGAGGGATGATGGTAGAGAGGAGAGGACCACGGGGATGGAGGGATGATGGTAGAAAGGAGAGGAGAGGACCACAGGGATGGAGGAATGATGGTAGAGAGGAGAGAAGAGGAACACAGGGATGGGGGATGATGGTAGAGAGCAGAGAAGAGAACCACAGGGATGTGGGGATGATGGTAGAGAGGAGAGGAGAGGACCACAGGGATGGAGGGATTGTGGTAGAGAGGAGAGGACCACAGGGATGGAGGGATGATGGTAGAGAGGAGAGGAGAGGACCACAGGGATGGAGGGATGATGGTAGGGAGGAGAGGAGAGGACCACAGGGATGGAGGGATGATGGTAGAGAGGAGAGGCCCACAGGGATGGAGGGATGATGGTAGAGAGGAGAGGAGAGGACCACAGGGATGGAGGGATGATGGTAGAGAGGAGAGAAGAGGACCACAGGGATGGAGGAATGATGGTAGAGAGGAGAGAAGAGAACCACAGGGATGGAGGGATGATGGTAGAGAGGAGAGAAGAGGACCACAGGATGGAGGGATGATGGGAGAGAGGAGAGAAGAGGACCACAGGGATGGAGGAATGATGGTAGAGAGGAGAGGAGAGGACCACAGGGATGGAGGGATGATGGTAGAGAGGAGAGGACCACAGGGATGGAGGGATAATGGTAGAGAGGAGAGGAGAGGACCACAGGGATGGAGGGATGATGGTAGAGAGGAGAGGACCACAGGGATGGAGGGATGATGGTAGAGAGGAGAGGACCACAGGGATGGATGGATGATGGTAGAGAGGAGAGGACCACAGAGATGGAGGGATGATGGTAGAGAGGAGAGGACCACAGGGATGGAGGGATGATGGTAGAGAGGAGAGGAGAGGAGAGGACCACAGGATGGAGGGATGATGGTAGAGAGGAGAAGACCACAGAGATGGAGGGATGATGGTAGAGAGGAGAAGACCACAGAGATGGAGGGATGATGGTAGAGAGGAGAGGAAACGGGCACTTCAATGAAAGCATACACACACACACACACACTTTTCTGTACATAGTTAAAGCTGCAATATGTACCTTTTTGGGTGATGTCCCATTCACATAGAAATGTAGTCATAGATCTGCAATTGTAGTTGAAAGAAAATCTAATAAGTGGTTTACCTGTTCTATGTGCGCTATTTCTATGCTTCAATAAATTGAGTTTATGCATCTTTGACTTTTCAGTTTTCTACACCATCTTAAAAACAGCTGAAACAGCTATATTTTGGATTATGGAACATATATTTAAATGGTACAACGATTCTCAACGCTACACTAGTTTTTTTTTGTCACATCAAATGAAGTTAGGCGAACTATTCGAATTTTAGCAACCAGGAAATGGAGGAGCAATTTCTGCATAGTGCACCTTCAAGTCAGCAACAACCGTCAGCACCTACTGTATGTTTTAGGAGGTGATAAAATGACACTGTATTTCCCACTGGACAAACCTGTCTATGTCCTCTTACCCTGTGTCCCTGAAGACCGCCATGTTGAAATAGATTCGCAGCAGCAGGGACAGTAGCAGTTGAGACACTGTTGAAAGTTAGTAAGGAAGTGGAACTGCTTGAGCTGTCTTATAACACTGTGTGTGTGTGTGTGTGTGTGTGTGTGTGTGTAGCCTCAGTAAATAAAACATTTTCAACTTTAAAACCCACCTGAGTGCCCTGACCTTGGATTCTTCAAACTACAGCACTTCAGAGTCTTTGGTTAGACTTGAATGTTCCTGTCTTCTCCAGTCTGTGGTTCTCCGGCGAGCATCGTCGAAGGACACTGTTTTCTCCAGGATTTATTGAGTGCCTGTTAAAGGGTATTTTGGTGATTGAATGGTGAAGTCGTCATTGCTTCTTTGCGGATGTAACAAATGGCACCCTATTCCCTATGGACCAAAGGTCGTTAATGTGCACTACATAGGGAATATTTTGCCATGTGGAATGCAGCGTTTGTTCTCTAGAGTGAGCGTGTTGTGTATGTTACACATACTCTGTCAAACCTCCTAATTATCCTATTTCCCAAGTAAAAATAGCCCTGTGTGACCAAAACATCACCCATAATATTTTAACGCCATTGAAATGCTCAGACATGAAGAACGTGTACCTTGTCTCTGGTCTGTAACTATCAGGATGCATGTGGAAGAACAGTCTGAGTGGGCCGGGGATCTCATATTCAGGAGCTCACCTTGACTGACAGCTCTTTGAAACACCCTTGTGGTCGTTGCCAGGTAACAAGGTAAACAAAAAAATCAAATCAAATCAAATTGTATTTGTCACGTACACATGGTTAGCAGATGTTAATGCGAGTGTAGCGAAATGCTTGTGCTTCTAGTTCCGACAATGCAGTAATAACCAACAAGTAATCTAACTAACAATTCCAAAACTACTGTCTTGTACACAGTGTAAGGGGATAAAGAATATGTACATAAGGATATATGAATGAGTGATGGTACAGAGCAGCATAGGCAGGATACAGTAGATGGTATCGAGTACAGTATATACATGAGGTGAGTATGGGCCACATGTCATTGATGACCAGATAAACAATGGGCCACATGTCATTGATGACCAGATAAACAATGGGCCACATGTCATTGATGACTAGATAAACAATGGGCCACATGTCATTGATGACCAGATAAACAATGGGCCACATATCATTGATGACCAGATAAACAATGGGCCACATGTCATTGATGACTAGGTAAACAATGGGCCACATGTCATTGATGACCAGATAAACAATGGGCCACATGTCATTGATGACTAGATAAACAATGGGCCACATGTCATTGATGACTAGATAAACAATGGGCCACATGTCATTGATGACCAGATAAACAATGGGCCACATGTCATTGATGACCAGGTAAACAATGGGCCACATGTCATTGATGACCAGGTAAACAATGGGCCACATGTCATTGATGACCAGATAAACAATGGGCCACATGTCATTGATGACTAGGTAAACAATGGGCCACATGTCATTGATGACCAGGTAAACAATGGGCCACATGTCATTGATGACCAGGTAAACAATGGGCCACATATCATGCAAACCTAGTTGGCCACAAGCCATTTATCTCAGCAAAATGCTCTCATGGTCAACAGAGCTGATCACGGACTGTTGGATATCAGACAAACAGCAGCAATTCACAATTGCATTTGTATTGTTCTGTAACTGTTTACAGCCTGCAGTTCACTGATGCACTTCTTCTCCATAATTAGTGAAGCCCGGGTCACTGTAGAAGCAGAGGTATCATGTCCATAGTGGGCACAGGGGCACGTGCCCCCTCACATTTGTACCGTTGAAATATATATATATACAGAACCAGTCAAAAGTTTCAAGGGCTCTTCTTTGTTTTTTACTCTTTTCTACACTGTAGAATAATAGTGAATTTACAATGACAGCCTACTTCATGAGGTAGTCACCTGAAATGCATTTCAATGAACACGTTTGCCTTCTTAATAAAATTGAATTTGTGGAATTGATTTGAATTTCTTCAATTTCTTTCCTTCTT
Organism: Oncorhynchus mykiss; assembly: GCF_013265735.2. Classification (NCBI taxonomy): domain Eukaryota; kingdom Metazoa; phylum Chordata; class Actinopteri; order Salmoniformes; family Salmonidae; genus Oncorhynchus; species Oncorhynchus mykiss. The sequence goes on from NC_048574.1 coordinate 76,202,774, forward strand.
AATGTGTTTGAGACAATCAGTTGTGCTGTGACAAAGTAGCGGTGGTATACAGAAGGCAGCCCTATTTGGTAAACGATCAAGTCCATATTATGGCAAGAACAGCTCAATTAATCAAAGAGAAACCACAGTCATTCATTACTTTAAGACATGAAGGTCAGTCAATCCAGAACACTTCAACAACTTTGAAAGTTTCTTCAAGTAAAGTCGCAAAAAACATCAGGCACTATGATGAAACTGGCTCTCATTAGGACCACCACAGGAAAGGAAGACCATAGTTACCTCTGCTGCAGAGGATAAGTGAAGCCTGAGTTAGCAGAGGTATCATGCCCATAACTTTCACTGCTATGCGGACCATACACAGCTGTACATTTTGATGAAACATTGTGAAGCCCCAAAAGTGCCCTCCCTGGAAGCCTGCGTTTCAGACATAAGAAAGTGGATGGCAGCAAATGTTATATTTTTAAACTCGGAAAAAACAGAGATGCTAGTTCTAGGTCCCAAGAAACAGAGATGCTTGTTCTAGGTCCCAAGAAACAGAGATGCTAGTTCTAGGTCCCAAGAAACAGAGATGCTAGTTCTGGGTCCCAAGAAACAGAGATGCTAGTTCTAGGTCCCAAGAAACAGAGATGCTAGTTCTAGGTCCCAAGAAACAGAGATGCTAGTTCTAGGTCCCAAGAAACAGATATGCTAGTTCTAGGTCCCAAGAAACAGAGATGCTAGTTCTAGGTCCCAAGAAACAGAGATGCTAGTTCTAGGTCCCAAGAAACAGATATGCTAGTTCTAGGTCCCAAGAAACAGAGATGCTAGTTCTAGGTCCCAAGAAACAGAGATGCTAGTTCTAGGTCCCAAGAAACAGAGATGCTAGTTCTAGGTCCCAAGAAACAGAGATGCTAGTTCTAGGTCCCAAGAAACAGAGATGCTAGTTCTAGGTCCCAAGAAACAGATATGCTAGTTCTAGGTCCCAAGAAACAGAGATGCTAGTTCTAGGTCCCAAGAAACAGAGATATTCTGTTGGATGTGACAATTAATCTAGATGGTTGGATGGCAGCTTTTTCAACTATGTAACATTGTAAAAATCAGACTTTTTCTGTCTAAAAATGATGCAGAAAAATATATCCATCCTTTTGTCACTTCTGGATTAGACGACTGCAATGCTCTACTTTCCAGCCACCCGGATAAAGTACTAAATAAACTTCAGTTAGTGGTAAACACTGCTGCTAGAACCTTGACCCGTACCAAAACATGTGATCATATTACTCCAGTGCTAGCTTCTCTACACTGGCTCCCTGTTAAGGCTACGGCTGATTTCAATGTTTTACTTCTAACCTACAAAGTTTTTCATGGGCTTCGCGTACACATTACATACCTACACAAACGATACGGTCACAAGATGTAGGCCTCCTCACTGTCCCTAGAATTTCTTAGCAAACAGCTGGAGGAAGGGCTTTCTCCTATAGAGCTCCATTTTTATGAATGGTCTGCCTATCCATGTGAGAGATGCAGATTCGGTCTCAACCTTGAAGTCTTTATTGAAGGTCTTGCACATCCTCATCTGCACATCTATCACTCCAGTGCTAATTGCTAAATTGCAAATAGTTTACCATCTAAGGCCTATTTATTGCCCTTCCTCCTTGCTTCATTTGCACACACTGTATACAGATTTTCTATTGTGGTATTGACTGTATTTTTGTTTATCCCATTGTAACTGTGTTGCTGTTTCTGCCTGGCCGGTTCTCCTCTCTCCCACTGGGATTCTCCGCCTCTAACACTATTACAGGGGCTGAGTCACCGGCTTACTGGTGCTCTTCCTTGTCATCCCTAGGAGGGGTGCGTCACCTGTGTGGGTTGAGTCACTTACGTGGTCTTCCTGTACGGATTGGCGCTCCCCTCGGGTTCGTGCTGTGGGGGAGATCTTTGTGGGCTATACTCGGCCTTGACTCAGGGTAATAAGTTGGTGGTATGAAGATAGCCCTCCAGTGGTGTGGGGGCTGTGCTTTGGCAAAGTGGGTGGGGTTATATTCTGACTTGTTGGCCCTGTCCGGGGGGGACCTCTCCTGTCTCAGCAGCCAATATTTATGCTGCAATAGTATATGTTGGGGGCTAAGATCAGTCTGTTATCTGGAATATTTATCCTGTCTTATCCGGTGTCCTGCGTGAATTTATATATGCTCCCTCAAACTCTCTCTTTTCTCTATTCTCTTGGAGGACCTGAGCCCTAGGGCCATGCCTCTGGACTACCTGGCATGATGACTCCTTGCTGTCCACAGTCCATCGCAGTCCACCTGCTGCTGCTCCAGTTTCAACTGTTCTGCCTGCGGCTATGGAACCCTGACCTGTTCACCGGACATGCTACCTCGTCCCGGACCTGCTATTTTCGACTCTGAATGATCGGCTATGAAAAGCCAACCTACATTTACTCCTGGGGTGCTGACCTGTTGCACCCTGAACAACCACAGTGATTATTATTATTTAACCCTGCTGGTCATCTATGAACATTTGAACATCTTGGCCATGTTCTGTTATAGAATCCACCTGGCACAGCCATAAGAGGACTGGCCACCTCTCAGAGCCTGGTTCCTCTCCTGTCTTCCTAGGTTCCCGTCTTTCTAGGGAGTTTTTCCTATCCATAGTGCTTCTACATTTATATTGTTTGCTGTTTGGGGTTTTAGGCTGGGTTTCTGTACAGCATTTCGTGACATCGGCTGATGTAAAAAGGGCTTTATAAATACATGTGATTTATTGATTGATTGATAAGTTCATTAGAGTTACCAGCCTTCAGAGATTGCAGCCCAAATAAATGCTTCAGAGAGTTCAAGTAACAGACGCATCTCCACATCAACATTTCAGAGGAGACTGTGAATCAGGCCTTGTGGTCGAAACGCGGCAAACAAGCCACAAGCCAAATGGCACCAATAATAAGAAGAGACTTGCTTGGGCCAAGAAACACGAGCAATGGACATTAGACTGTCGGACATTTGTCCTTTGGTCTGATGAGTTCAAATTTGAGATTTTTGGTTCCAACCGTTGTGTCTTTGTGAGAAGCAGAGCAGGAGAACGGATGATCTCCGCATGTGTGGTTCCCACCGTGAAGCATGGAGGAGGAGGTGCAATGGTTTGGGGGTGCATTGTTGGTGACAATGTCAGTGATTTACTTAGAAATCAACGCACACTTAACCAGCATATACGGCATCCCATCTGGTTTGCGCTTAGTGGGACTGTCATTTGTTTTTCAACAGGACAATGACCTAACACACCTCCAGGTTTTGTAAGGGCTATTTGACAAAGAAGGAGAGTGATGGAGTGCTGCATCAGATGACCTGGCCTCCACAATCACCCAACCTCAACCCAATTGAGATGGTTTCGGATGAGTTGGACCGCAGAGTGAAGGAAAAGCAGCCAACAAGTGCTCAGCATATGTGGGAACTCCTTCAACACTGTTGGAAAAGCATTCCAAGTGAAGCTGGTTAAGAGAATTCCAAGAGTGTGCAAAGCTGTCATCAAGGCAAAGGGTGGCTACTTTGAATAATCTCCAATATAACATATATTTTGATTTGTTTAAAACTTTTTTAGTTGCTACATGATTCCATATGTGTTATTTCATAGCTATGAATTAGTTTTGTTTTATTCTACAATGTAGAAAATAACCCAGAAATGTGTAGGTGTGTCCAAACTTTTGAATGGTACTGTATATTTACTGTATATTTACTGTATATTTACTGTATATATACTGTATATTTACTGTATATATACTGTATATTTACTGTATATTTACTGTATATTCACTGTATATTTACTGTATATATACTGTATATTTACTGTATATATACTGTATATATACTGTATATTTACTGTATATTTACTGTATATATACTGTATATTTACTGTATATATACTGTATATTTACTGTATATTTACTGTATATTTACTGTATATATACTGTATATTTACTGTATATATACTATATATTTACTGTGTATATACTATATATGTACTGTATATTTACTGTGTATATACTGTATATTTACTGTATATACACTGTATATTTACTGTATATATACTGTATATTTACTGTATATATACTGTATATTTACTGTGTATTTACTGTATATTTACTGTATATTTACTGTGTATATACTGTATATTTACTGTATATAGACTGTATATTTACTGTATATTTACTGTGTATATACTGTATATTTACTGTATATTTACTGTAAATTTACTGTATATTCTTCTCTCTGTAACATTACTATCCTCCAATCTTTTTGAATTGTCTTTAGCCCAGATACACTGTAGGTTCCACATCTTCCATCCTCACAACTAGCTCCCACATAGCCATTTTAGGCTATCAATCAAGTTAGAATAGATGTCTTGTCTAACTGTCTCAGCTGGCATGCCTGCTGGCAAAGTTGGTAGACTTTAGAAAAGCAAGTAATAACTAGATGTTCTGAATGAGAGCCACACATTCCTTTCAATCTTTTACCCAGATTTGAGATGAAAAGTAGCGTCCAGTCACCTCAAAAGGTCTGCTTAGATTATTCATAGAGTTATTCATAATAATTGTGTCTCTAGATTGCAGAAAAAAAGCTGTTTCGGGGCTTTTTTTATGCTAAATTCTCCAATTTATGGAGCCCCTTCCAGACCCAGCCATCTGCCCCCTCAGATGTTTGGGGCTGCATGACGCCCCTGCTTAGAAGCTTAGACATACAGATGTAGGATCTTTATTTGAGCCAGTTTACTACAACAACACAAATAATCCTGCAGCAACATAACATATGAAATATTCTGTGGATTACAATGAATATACATTTTTCTAGGGGTTGTGAACAGCTATATAAGTTGTTCAGTATATAGGGTACAGGGTGCTATTTTAGGAAGGAGACATGGTTGTCTGCTGTGTTTTGGGAGGTGGCGGGGGGGTGCAGAGAGAGATGGAAAGAGCTTCCCCACATACGACGTTGGATCAACAGTGACCTGGTTTAAGAGTATATCCAGGAGCCTGTTTAATGTAGCCTGTAATGTTTTTGAAAAGGGAAAGGTTTGTTAAATGGGTAGTGAATTAAATGTCCTTTTATTTCCTGTTCTGAGTTATGATTATATCAATTCGTTGATGTAGTTATCTACTCGTTCTACAATGTGTTTTTGAAGTACTCAATTTGAAATATTTGGCTGTGCACTTTAAAAATTATAATTTTCAATGTTTGTTGTTTGTGCCTGAATGTCTCAATTTATGCAAACTTAAAATTAATAACTACGAGTTACAGTATGATGGGTCTGTCTTCACAGCTTCACAGCACATCCCCTCCTTACTGTGTCTGTCTTCTCAGCTTCAGACATCACAGCACATCCCCTCCTTACTGTGTCTGTCTTCTCAGCTTCAGGCTTCACAGCACATCCCCTCCTTACTGTGTCTGTCTTCTCAGCTTCAGACATCACAGCATATTCCCTCCTTACTGTGTCTGTCTTCTCAGCTTCAGGCTTCACAGGACATCCCCTCCTTCTTTGGTCTGTCTTGACAGGCTTCACATCATATCCCCTCCTTCTTTGGTCTGTCTTGACAGGCTTCACATCATATCCACTCCTTCTTTGGTCTGTCTTGACAGTCTTCACATCATATCCACTCCTTCTTTGGTCTGTCTTGACAGGCTTCACATCATATCCACTCCTTCTTTGGTCTGTCTTGACAGGCTTCACATCATATCCACTCCTTCTTTGGTCTGTCTTGACAGTCTTCACATCATATCCCCTCCTTCTTTGGTCTGTCTTGACAGGCTTCACATCATATCCACTCCTTCTTTGGTCTGTCTTGACAGGCTTCACATCATATCCACTCCTTCTTTGGTCTGTCTTGACAGGCTTCACATCATATCCACTCCTTCTTTGGTCTGTCTTGACAGGCTTCACATCATATCCCCTCCTTCTTTCGTCTGTTTTGACAGGCTTCACATCATATCCCCTCCTTCTTTGGTCTGTCTTGACAGGCTTCACATCATATCCCCTCCTTCTTTGGTCTGTCTTGACAGGCTTCACATCATATCCACTCCTTATTTGGTCTGTCTTGACAGGCTTCACATCATATCCCCTCCTTCTTTGCCTTGGGAAAGCTGCTGTATTTAATCCCATAATGCTGTGGTGGTGGTTACCTGGGAAGCTGATGTATTTAATCACATAAT
>NC_048574.1:76213946-76251446 GCF_013265735.2 Oncorhynchus mykiss
CTAGAATAGTATTGAACACACGTCATAGGCACAAGCATGTTTCAGAGAGTCTTAGCTTTCAGAAATGGGGTCATAATAGCTTATAGCTCAAATGGTTCACGCGCCAGAGGAGACTTCACAGGAAGAAAATACATTCAGAAACGGCTGGAAACCTGTTTAACACAGAGATCATTAGATTATTTCTGTTCTATACCTTTCCTGGTTGGCAAAGTACCAGGATGTGGTCTCTGATTTGGCATCTGGATTTTGAGAACTGAATTTGAAAACTGAATGTGTGTGCTTCTGAGAAATTGAATGTATGAAACTTTAGTTTGTAAACTTGATACACACAATGAACGCAGTATGTACCATATTGAACTGGATATATAAATATAGAATTTTGAATATTCAATTAAACTGAGAAAAAAGTTACAAGTGAATGGAACATTCATTTAGTTCAGTTTGAAATCATTAAAAAGACGTTCAAAAACATTGAAATAAAATACTGTTTCTGTTGGTACTAAAGTTGTTCCATTCGAGATTTGGGAAGAGGTAGTGGGAGGAGAGGGGGAAATTTGGGGAGAGGTAGAGGGGGGAGAGAGGTAGATTTGGGGAGAGGTAGAAGGGGGAGAGAGGTAGATTTGGGGAGAGGTAGAGGGGGGAGAGAGGTAGATTTGGGGGGAGAGAGGTAGATTTGGGGACAGGTAGAGGGGGAGAGAGGTAGATTTGCGGAGAGGTAGAGGGGGAGAGAGGTAGATTTGCGTAGAGGTAGAGGGGGGAGAAAGGTAGACTTGGGTAGAGGTAGAGGGTGGACAGAGGTAGATTTGGGGAGAGATAGAGGGGGGAAAGAAGAGATGGGGGGGATGGGGAGAGAGAGAAAGTTAGAGAGAGAAAATAAGAGATGGAAAGTAAGAGAGAGGGAGTAAGAGAGATGAAGTAAGAGATACAGAGTCAGAATGAGGGAGTAAGAATGGGGGAGTACGAGTGAGGGAGTAAGAGATACAGAGTCAGAGTGAGGGAGTAAGAATGAGTGAGTACGAGTGAGGGAGTAAGAGATACAGAGTCAGAGTGAGGGAGTAAGAATGAGGGAGTACGAGTGAGGGAGTAACAGATACAGAGTCAGAGTGAGGGAGTAAGAATGAGGGAGTAAAAATGAGGGAGTAAGAATGAGGGAGTAAGAATGAGGGAGTAAGAGTGAGGGAGTAAGAGATACAGAGTCAGAGTGAGGGAGTAAGAATGAGGGAGTACGAGTGAGGGAGTAACAGATACAGAGTCAGAGTGGGTGAGTAAGAATGAGGGAGTAAGAATGAGGGAGTAAGAATGAGGGAGTACGAATGAGGGAGTAAGAGTGAGGGAGTAAGAGATACAGAGTCAGAGTGAGGGAGTAAGAATGAGGGAGTAAGAATGAGGGAGTAAGAGTGAGGGAGTAAGAATGAGGGAGTAAGAGTGAGGGAGTAAGAGAGAGGGAGTAAGAGTGAGGGAGTAAGAGTGATTGGGCTACAGAGAGAAATAGAGAGATGATATTAAACAAACCATCAATCTCTTTCACATAAAATGTATTTATATGTTCCTTTTTATAAGCGGAACAGATATAACTACATGTTCAGGATCAGGGATGATCTGGGATCAGGCCTGTCATGTTATCCTGAATTAAAGTGAATAAAAAACATTTATATGTTAAATATTTAATGTTTAGCTGGACCCACATAAATACACACACACACACACACACACACACACACACACACACTTAATTCTGGTCAGACGGTCAGAGAGCTTTCTATTTCCACAGTGACCAATAGTTGATTGCTGGCCTTGTCCTAATCTTCTTTAATGTGGCTTAGTGCTCTTTATATATCCCCAACGCTTTGCTCCCTCTCTTCCTGTCTCTTAAACTCTCTTCCTTTCCTTCTCTCCACCTCTTCTATGGGTAGACAGCATTTTACACACACACACACGCACGCACGCACACACACACACACACATTATCCATTAACAGTGTTGACTCTGATCAATGAAGTAGTTCCGGCTCCTCAAATTGAATTGGGAGCGTTGATATGCCACTGGGGCCCTGTGTGCTGTGGCTTGGCCCTACCTGAGCGGAAGGAAGGAGACATGTAATGTCCTCTCAGCATATGTGACTGGGATCTGACCATCTGGTCTGTGATGATCCCTGGAACACCTCATAACACACCACCCTGGAGAGAGAGAGAGAGAGAGAGAGAGAGAGAGAGAGAGAGAGAGAGAGAGAGAGAGAGAGAGAGAGAGAGAGAGAGAGAGAGAGAGAGAGAGAAAGAGAGAGAGAGAGAGAGAGAGAGAGAGAGAGAGAGAGAGAGAGAAATAGAGAGAGAGAGCGTGAGAGAGAGAGTGAGAGAGAGAGAGAGAGAGAGAGAGAAAGAGAGAGAGAGAGAGGGAGAGAGATGGGAAGGGGAAAGAGAGTGGTGAGTGACAGGAGATGGTGAGAGATAGAGAGATGAGAAATGTCCTGCAGTAAGATTACCCAGCGGCCTCATGGGTGGAATGTCATTCATATTTTTCATAATTAATTAACACCAACAATACGGTGTTTCTATGTCATATAGTGTTGTTATATTTCAGACTTCTGTGATTTATATAACTTGTTGTATTATATCCGATACAAGCTCATACAAGCTCACAATCGAATAAATTTCAAATCTATATCTGACATGGTACGGTTGTCTTCTTTTTTTAAGCTCATGTGTGCCGTGTAGACTTTTGTTTCAAAGGAGATTTGTTTAAGACTACCGAGAAACGCTCTGTTAGACACTGATTTAGCCCACTGCAGTGAATCAAATCCAACGTATTTGTCACATACACATGGTTGCAGATGTAAATGCGAGTGTAGCGAAAGGCTTGTGCTTCTAGTTCCGACCATGCAGTAATATCGAACAAGTAATCTAACAATTTCACAACAATTACCTTATACACACAAGTATATAAGAATGAATAAGAATACGTATATAAAAATATATGAATGAGTGATGGTACAGAACGACATAGGCAAGATGCAGTAGATGGTATAGAATACAGTATATGAGATGAGTAATGTAGGGTATGGAAACATGTGAAAGTGGCATTGTTTAATTACATTGGCTAGTGATACATTTATTACATCAAGAAGCAGTAGATGGTATAGAGTATGTCAACATCATTTCAAGTGGCATTGTTTAAAGTGGCTAGTGATATATTCATTACATCAATTGTTCCATTATTAAAGTGGCTGGTGTTGAGTCAGTATGTTGGCAGTTAGTGGTGGCTGTTTAACAGTGATGGCCTTGAGATCCCTGCTTTGATGCACCTGTACTGACCTCGCCTTCTGGATGATAGCGGGGTGAACAGACAGTGGCTCGGGTGGTTGTTGTCCTTGATTATATTTTTGGCCTTCCTCTGACATCGGGTGGTGTAGGTGTCCTGGAGGGCAGGTAATGCGCTGTGTTGCGTTGTGCAGACCTCACTACCCTCTGGAGAGCCTTATGTTTATGGGTGGAGCAGTTGCCGTACCAGGCGGTGATACAACCCGACAGGATGCTCTTGATTGTTTGTGAGTTTTTTTGATGACAAGCCAAATTTGTTCCGCCTCCTGAGGTTGAAGAGGCGCTGCTTACTCTGTGTGGGTGGACCAATTCAGTTTGTCTGTGATGTGTACGCTGAGGAACTTAAAACTTACTACCCTCTCCACTACTGTCCCATCGATGTGGATAGGGGATGGCTCCCTCTGCTGTTTCCTGTAGTCCACAATCATCTCCTTTGTTTTGTTGACGTTGAGTGTGAGGTTATTTTCCTGACACCACACTCCGAGGGCCCTCAACTCCTCCCTGTAGGCTGTCTCATCGTGGTTGGTAAACAAGCCTTCCACTGTAGTGTTGTCTGCAAACTTGATGATTGAGTTGGAGGCGTGCATGGCCACGCAGTCGTGGGTGAACAGGGAGTACAGGAGAGGGCTGAGAACGCACCCTTGTGGGGCCCAAGTGTTGAGGATGGAGATGTTGTTACCTACCTTCACCACCTGGGGGCCAGCCAGGAAGTCCAGGACCCAGTTGAACAGGGCAGGGTCGAGACCCGGGGTCTCGAGCTTGATGACGAGTTTGGAGGGTACTATGGTGTTAAATGCTGAGCTGTAGTCAATGAACAGCATTCTCACATAGGTATTCCTCTTGTCGAGATGGGTTAGGGCAGTGTGCAGTGTGATTGCGATTGCGTCGTCTGTGGACCTATTGGGGCGGAAAGCAAATTGGAGTGGGTCTAGGGTGTCAGGTAGGGTGGAGGTGATATGGTCCTTGACTAGTCTCTCAAAGCACTTCATGATGACGGAAGTGAGTGCTACGGTGCGGTAGTCCTTTAGCTCAGTTACCTTAGATTTCTTGCGAACAGGAACAATGGTGGCCCTCTTGAAGCATGTGGGAACAGCAGACTGGGATAAGGATTGATTGAATATGTTCGTAAACACACAAGCCAGCTGGTCTGTGCATGCTCTGAGGACGCGGCTGGGAATGACGTCTGGGCCTGCAGCCTTGCGAGGGTTGACACGTTTAAATGTTTTACTCACGTTGGCTGCAGTGAAGGAGAGCCCACAGGCTTTGGTAGCGGGCTGTGTCAGTGGCAGTGTATTGTCCTCAAAGCGAGCAAAGAAGTTCTTTAGTCTGTCTGGGAGCAAGACATCCTGGTCCGCGACGGGGCTGGTTTTCCTTGTATCGTCTGTGATTGACTGTAGACCCTGCCACATACCTCTCGTGTCTGAGCCATTGAATTGCGACTCTACTTTGTCTCTATACTGACGCTTAGCTTGTTTGATTGCCTTGCTTAGGGAATAGCTACACTGTTTGTATTCGGTCATGTTTCCGGTCACCTTGCCCTGATTAAAAGCAGTCGTTCGCGCTTTCAGTTTTGCACAAATGCTGCCATCAAACCACGGTTTCTGGTTGGGGAAGGTTTTAATAGACGCTGTGGGTACGACATCGCCGATGCACTTGCTAATAAACCCGCTCACCGAATCATCGTATTCATCAATGTTGTTGTTCGACGCAGTGCGGAACATATCGTAGTCCACGTGATCAAAGTAATCTTGAAGCGTGGAATCCGATTGGTCGGACCACATTGGACAGACCTGAGCGCGGGAGCTTCCTGTTTTAGTTTCTGTCTTTAGGCTGGGAGCAACAAAATGGAGTCGTGGTCAGCTTTAACAATGATCTAGGGTTTTGCCAGCCCTGGTTGCGCAATCGATATGCTGAAAGAATTTAGGGAGCCATATTTTCAGATTAGCCTTGTTAAAATCCCCAGCTACAATAACTGCAGCCTCAGGATATGTGGTTTCCAGTTTACATAGAGTCAAATTAAGTTCTTTCAGGGCCGTCGATGTGTCTGCTTGGGGGGGAATATACACGACAGTGAATATACACGACTTTGATTGAAGAGAATTCTCTACGTAGATAATGCGGTCCGCATTTGATTGTGAGGAATTCTAAGTCAGGTGAACAGAAGGACTTGAGTTCCTGCATGTTGTTATGATCACACCACGTCTCGTTAATCATAAGGCATACGCCCCGGCGCGATGCGGCGCGATGCGTGAAGAAACCATGTGGCTGTACCGACTCCGATAGCGTGTCTCAAGTGAGCCATGTTTCTGTGAATCAAAGAACGTTACAGTCTCTTGTGTCTCTCTGGAATGCTACCCTTGCTCGGATGTTGCAACACCAATGACTCATGACTTAACTTGGACCTGAGCCTTTTTGACTCGACCTGACTTGACACCCTCCCCAAGCCTCCCCAACCCTCTCCAACCCTCCCCAACCCTCTCCAACCCTCCCCAACCCTCCTCAACCCTCTCCAACCCCCCCAAGCCTCCCCAACCCCCCCCAAGCCTCCCCAACCCTCTCCAACCCTCCCCAACCCTCTCCAACCCTCCCCAAGCCTCCCCAACCCTCTCCAACCCTCTCCAACCCTCTCCAACCCTCCCCAACCCTCTCCAACCCTCCCCAACCCTCCTCAACCCTCTCCAACCCTCCCCAAGCCTCCCCAACCCTCTTCAACCCTCTCAAACCCTCCCCAACCCTTTACAACCCTCCCCAAGCCTCCCCAACCCTCTCCAACCCTCTCCAACCCTCTACAACCCTCCCCAAGCCTCTCCATGCCCAAACATTAAAAATGATGCTATTAAAAAAGTGTGTAGCGCATCAACTCTTCATTTAACGGATTAAAGGGGGGTTAGTCTAGTTTCTTATTTTTATGTGGGGTTCTAGGTTTGTTTTTCTATGTTGGTGTTTGTGTATGATTCCCAATTAGAGGCAGATGGTAATCGTTGTCTCTAATTGGGATCATATTTAAGTAGCTGTTTTTCCCACCTGTGTTTATGGGATATTGTTTTCAGTTATTGCACTTAGCATCGCTGTAGTCACGGTTCATTGATAGTTTATTGTTTATTTGTTTTTGTCTTTGTTAAGTTTCACTTTCTATAAATAATGTTGATCTCAACATCCGCTGTGCCTTGGTCCGTTTCTACAAACGATCGTGACACTAACCATGTATTTCCATGGAAATATAATGTTTATTGTCACGCCCTGGCCTTAGTATTTTGTGTTTTCTTTATTATTTTGGTCAGACCAGGGTGTGACATGGGTATTTATGTGGTGTGTTTTGTCTAGGGGTTTTTTGTAGGTTATGGGATTGTGGTTAGTGAAGTAGTCTAGGTAAGTCTATGGTTGCATGGAGTGGTTCTCAATCAGAGGCACGTGTTAATCGTTGTCTCTGATTGGGAACCATATTTAGGCAGCCATATTCTTTAGGTATTTGGTGGGTGATTGTTCCTGTCTCTGTGTTTGTTGCACCAGATAGGGCTGTTTCGGTTTTTCACGTTTCTTGTGTTTTGTATATTGTTCATTTTTCATCTTTCATTAAAGATGTATAAAGATAACCACGCTGTGTTTTGGTCCTCCTCTCTTTCACCAGAAGAAAACCGTAACATTTATTTGGAAAGTAATAAATATATAGATATTTTTTAAAGAATTCATGATTTGCGTAAATGTAATATATTAACTATTACTCTTGTTAAAATATGAAATGGAATTACATTTGGTGAAGAGCACATTATGACTTGTTTAGGACTCAAAACTCAAAGTTTAGGACTTGACTTGGGACTTGACTTGAGTTCTAAGACTTGAGACTTACTTGTGACTTGTAAAACAATGACTTGGTCCCACCTCTGCCTGTTAGTAAATCCCCTCACCTCATCCTGTCTCCTTCTCTCCAATATACTGTTAGTAAATCCCCTCACCTCATCCTGTCTCCTTCTCTCCAATATACTGTTAGTAACTCCCCTCACCTCATCCTGTCTCCTTCTCTCCAATATACTGTTAGTAACTCCCCTCACCTCATCCCGTCTCCTTCTCTCCATTACCCTGTTAGTAACTCCCCTTCCTAATCCTGTCTCCTTCTCTCCATTACCCTGTTAGTAACTCCCCTCACCTAGTCCTGTCTCCTCCTCTCCATTACTCTGTTAATAACTTCCCTCACCTCATCCCGTCTCCTCCTCTCCTTTACCCTGTTAGTAACTCCCCTGGGGCATCTTGCCCTTTCTATAACCAGCTGCTGGTCTGGCATTCATGGGCTACACATTAATTACAAAAATATAATACTACAACCAATGATGTATATAAACTCTGGATTGCTGATGCTTTTTTTTGCCAATAAGAGGCTTTGAAGCCACCGGTCGGCCATATTGGAACTCCCCAGAAGGAGCAGTCCTCCATAGGAATGAATGGAATTCTACAGTACAACATTTTTGGGGAGGGGAAGTGGGGACAGTAACATTAGAACTTTGTTTCATTTTTTTTATTTTTTTTTAATGTTTAGGTCACATTATATCATTTTATAGTAGGAAGTAAGGTGTATGTAATAGAATAATCCTCACAAAAACAAATGTAATTAATGAATACATCTATTTCTATAGCTTTCCAAATTTGTATTTTTTTACAAAAGTGGGGAGTGCCAAGATGGAGTCACAGTGGCTTCAACACAGTGCCCCCTTTCAGTCATCTAGTGGATATATAAATCAATGACTACAACAGACCACTATTGAACTAAAGGAGACTAATGCCATTTAAAACCTGCAATTCATGAACTTGTTCAGACGAAATCAGGGCTGTCCTGCTGAGGTACTGGACCCAATGGTACATTGTTGAATGGCATAGGTAAAGAGATTGACATTCCCTTTAGAATGAAAAAGGACAATAAATAAATGGACTTTCCCAAATGTATTACGTGTGTATCAACCAGAAGGAAAGAACACTTGTGTTGCTGTCAGAAAAACATAACCTACTCTCTCTCTCTATACCCCCCATGGATCCAAGAGATTGAGAACACGGCTAAGCACCCTATGATACCCCCCACCCCCCCCCCACACACACACACACACACACACACACACACACACACACACACACACACACACACACACACACACACACACACACACACACACACACACACACACACACACACACAGAGCAGAGAGAGACATAAAGCCTTGTGGTTAATGTAAGATCACAGTGGATCAGTAGTGGGACGGAGGGATTAATTGCAAGCGATGCGACCCGGGGGGAGAAGAAACGGGTTTAACTAGATCTAAAACTTGCCAGCCTACTCCTTATCAACCCCCCGCGCACTGACATCGCTCACACACACACACACACACACACACACACACACACACACACACACACACACACACACACACACACACAGACATTCTTCCCACTATAGTAGAACATCTGTCCTTCCTGTCAGCCCCTCTTAGTTCAGGTCAGCCAAGTCCTGATTACAGTGGAATACATGGAAAGACTGTTTGTGTGTGTGTGTGTGTAGTTGTTTGTCTGTGTGTGTGTGCGTGTGTGTTTGTGTATATATTTGTGTGTGTGTGTAGTTGTTTGTGTGTGTGTGCATGTGCATGTATATATATGTGCGTGTATGTGTGTGTGTAAGTAAGCGTGTGGTGTACCCTACTGCACATGTATGTGTTGATGCTCTCCAGCCATGATGAGGTGGTGGTCACAGGAGTGGAGGCTCATAATATTGACCGTCATGTGGATAAATCAATGTCACCTAAACACCTGGAAAACATGTTTTTTCATGTATTTGATACGGTTCCACATATTCCACTCCAGCCATTACCACATGTCCATCCTCACAAATGAAGGTCCCACAGGTCTCCTGTGGTAGTGGTCATTGCTGTCTAATCCAGATGACGAGCAAATGTCTGCATAGTGTTGATGCTGCTACTGACACCATTACTATTGTTACTACTGCTGCTACAGTAAACCTTACTACTACTACTACTGTTACTGTCACCCTTACTTCTACTACTACTGTTACTGTCAACCTTACTGTCAACCTTACTACTACTTCTACTGTTACTGTCACCCTTACTACTGTTACTACAACTGTCACCCTTACATACCTGAAGGGCACATTTTGGCATTTGCTGTAGGATCAATGAGAAACTCCCTAACAATATGTCCACGAATGTTTCTAAAATACTCCGATGGCGGCGGTCCGTGTACCGGGGCCAGATCTTCATCGAACAAAGTCTCTCGGACATTCGGTTTCCGTTTTATCAAATGTTCAAATTTTGGTCATATGGCAGGCAAAAACCTGAGACAAATCCAACCAGGAAGTGGGAAATCTGAGGTTTGTAGTTTTATTTAAGTGATTGCCTATCGAATATACAGTGTCTAAGGGGTCATATTGCACTTCCGAAGGCTTCCACTAGATGTCAACAGTCTTAAGAAGCCTTGTTTGAGGCTTCTACTGTGAAGTGGGGGCAAATGAGAGCTGATTCAACCAGAGGTCTGTCAGAGTGGCATGAGTTGATCACCTGCGCTCACGTGACAGCGACCTGCATTCCATTCCATTTCGAAAGACAAAGGAATTCTCCGGTTGGAACATGATTGAAGATGTATGTTAAAAACATCCTAAAGATTGATTCTTTACATCGTTTGACATGTTTCTACGAACTGTAATATAACTTTTTGAACTTTTCATCTGGACTTTCGCCTGGACTTGCCCGTGGATTTGTTTACTAAACACGCTAACAAAAGGAGGTATTTGGACATAAATGATGGACTTTATCGAAAAAAACTAAAATTTATTGTGGAACTGGGATTCCTGGGAGTGCATTCTGATGAAGATCATCAAAGGTAAGTGAATATTTATAATGCTGACTTCTGACTTCTGTTGACTACACAACATGGCGGATATCTGTTTGGCTTGTTTTGTTGTCTGAGCGCCGTACTCAGATGATTGCATGGTGTGCTTTTTCCATAAAGTTTTTTTTAAATCTGACACAGCGGTTGCAAAGGAGAAGTAGATCTAAAGTTCCATGCATAACAGTTGTCTTTTATTAATGTTTATTATGAGAATTTCTGTAAATTGATGTGGCTCTCTGCAATATCACTGGATGTTTTGGAACTACTGAACATAACGCGCCAATGTAAACTCAGATTTTTGGAAACAAATATGAACTTTATTGAACAAAACATACATGTATTGTGTAACATGAAGTGATATGAGTGTCATCTGATGAAGATCATCCATCAAGTTATTCATTTTATCTCTATGTTTGCTTTTTGTGACTCCTCTCTTTGGCTGGAAAAATGGCTGTGTTTTTCTGTGACTAGGCGGTGACCTAACATAATAATGTGGTGTGCTTTCGCTGTAAAGCCTGTTTGAAATCGGACACTATGGTGGGTTTAACAACAAGTTTTTCTTTAAAATGGTGTAAAATAATTGTATATTTTAACTATGAGATTTCTGTTGTTTGAATTTGGCGCCCTGCAATTCCACTGGCTGTTGTCATATTGATCCATGTAATGGTATTACAGCCATAATAAGTTTTAAGAGAAATTGGAGTCAAATGGGCTGTTTCGAAGGGTTAAAAAGGTCAGATGTTTCCAAAACTTCATATGTGTGATTAGGCAACCCTCATGAACTGTAAATCAGTCATTTCTCCCAACAGATGTCAAAGAAAAAAACTCTCACACACACACACACACACAGCAAGGATGGAGTGACACAGTGCAGGGCTTAAAGTCACACAGAGCCTGCAATGGCATTACCATATTTTCTAGGCAGTGCCGAGTTCAACGAGATGCCCCGCTTGACCGTAGCTCGCATAATGAATCCTGGCCCTAAATTTCAGGTGCTTTTGGGTGACAGCGGGAGAACCGCTAGGGTTAGAAGCACAATTCAACCTCAGGTATGTTCCTGATGTCCTCCCGATGTGTGAAAGCCTAACCTTGACCGTGTGGCATTAACCCTTAACAGTTAAAAGAAGGTGTTTACATCAAACAGTTTACACTGACTTCTCTCCCCATAGGAATATATTGCCTGATCTCATAAATTCAACCTGAAGCCTATGTGGGTTATGAATGCCTTATGAACCTGTCTTCAATGAAAATTCATCAGGCCACTATGAGGTGTCCCTGTGTTGATTCTAAGTTTCCTGGAGCAACCGGAAGTGGTTAAAATCACCCTAAAGGAGTTTTAATGTACCAAACCTGCAGGTTGTGAAAATCACAGCATTCAACCCTGTGTAAACCAAACCATTCTTAACGAAAATACTTTAAACTCAGGATTCTGTAAAAGTCTACCCGAATGAGGATATGTGTTTACTTTTAGCTTCTTGTGCCAACCGGAAGGGCCTAAAATTGGGGTCATTGTGGCTGTTTCGAAGGGTTAAAAAAGTTAGATCTTTCCAAAACTTCATATGTGTGATTAGGCAACCCTCATGAACTGTAAATCAGTAATTTCTCTCATCAGATTTCCCCAAAAAACTCACACACACACAGTAAGGATGGAGTTACACAGTGCAGGGCTTGCAGCCACACCGAGCCTGCAATAGTTGTCTTCATTCAAACTTTTAAAGAACCGTCAGACCTAGTCCTCTGGATCTTTGGAAACCTGTTCTAGAGCTCAAGTCGATAGTGCACGGTGAGTTATGTGGTTCTAGAATGTTCTCAGACCAAGAAACAGCCTTGTACATTTGCAATAACTGCAATTCATTTTGACATCATGAAACTGACGACGTTTAGAAAAGTCCCAGAGTCACAACACTAGGTGCATTGAAACCGCCTCGGCCCATAGAGACGGACCCTAATGTTTGTATCAGTTTGTATCAGTTTGGTGTCAGAATGTTATCTAATTGACTGATGGTAGGTGACTTGCTGGGTGACTTTTGTCCAGTTGCAATATGTTTAAACAGTCTTAGACCATCAACAAATTCTTAGACCATTTCTTAGACCAGTCTTAGACCATTTTGAAATCAACACCAACGAGCGATGGAGAGGAACCAGAATCACTGCCCGGCCATCCAGAGTTCATCGGGCAAGTCAATTTCGCATTCTGGCTGCTCCTTGGACATTTTGGACATTTTTCAAAAAAATCGTAAAAATAACGACAGAGTCCCACTTCACTCTCATGTCACCATCGAGCAATGGAGAGGAACAACTATCACTACCAGGCCATCCCAAATTCATCGGTCCAGTCAATTTTGCATTTCTGCAGTATTTCTGAGCATGTCAAATTCGTGATGGTAAATGCCCATTGAAACATATTGCAGATGGACAGTACATTTGCAATAAGATTCAACAGTGAAAAAACATCACCAAATGGACATGATGAAATCAAAACAACGAGCAATGGAGAGGAAGCACTATCACTGCCCGGCCATCCCGAGTTCATCGGGCAAGTCAATTTTGACTTGATGTGCATTTGCAAGACGACATTTTACTGTGGAGTGCTCACTATCTATTGGATTTTTGCAATAAGTTTTGAATGAAATGCAGTACATTTGAATGGTATTGTACATTTTGTATATGTTTCGTACGGTGCCAATATGATCCCATTCATTTTTGTCCATTTCAGAGGATTATTCCCTTATTCTCTATCTATCTTTCTCTCTTTACACAGATTTCTCTCTTATTCCCTACCTTTACTTCTACTGCTACTGTCATCCTTACTACTGTTACATCTACTGCTACTTTCACCGTTACTACGGTTACTACTGCTACAGTTGCTACTACTGCCTTCCTGCCATCCTGCTCTTTACTCAACAAGTTGTCATTGTCTCACCTCATAATTCAACCTTTGTCAATAAACGTCACTATACAAAAGTTACATTTAGTCATTAATTCTGACAGTTTAATCTCAGGGTTAAGGTTGGTGGTAGGGGTAATCCAATATGAGTGCACTGGGATTGAACAATTGACCCTCGGAGCCGGAGCTCGTGGCTTACGCCCATCCAACTTCTCCATCAACAAGGCTCAAGCAAACCTCAAGACTACTTGACTGTAATAGAGCTCACCGTTGACCATAGTGGCCGGTTTTTAATTCATCACCAGATGTCCTTGGTACCTGGATGGACTTCGGATTTCACCTTGGATCTTGGTCGGCCGGTCTGGTGTACTACAGTGTTTTAATTTACAGACAGAACTACATTACCAACGTTACTACACCTGTACTGCTGTTATGCACTATAGCTGTTACTAACAGTGGGATTCAGCCCCAGGGTGCTGTACTACTGTCCTACTGCTCCACTAAGACAGACACTATCACCACTGTTACTAACAGGAGGATTCAGCCCAAGGGTGCTGTACTACTGTCCTACTGCTCCACTAAGACAGACACTATCACCACTGTTACTAACAGGGGGAGACAGACACTATCACCACGGTTACTGACAGGGGGTGACAGACACTATCACCACTGTTACTAACAGGGGGATTCAGCCCCAGGGTGCTGTACTACTGTCATACTGCTCCACTAAGACAGACAATATCAACACTGTTACTAACAGGGGGATTCAGCCCCAGGGAGCGGTTCTACTGTCCTACTGCTCCACTAAGACAGACACTATCACCACTGTTACTAACAGGGGGATTCAGCCCCAGGGTGCTGTACTACTGTCCTACTGCTCCACTAAGAAAGACACTATCATCACTGTTACTAACAGGGGGAGACAGACACTATCACCACGGTTACTGACAGGGGGTGACAGACAATATCACCACTGTTACTAACAGGGGGATTCAATCCCAGGGTGCTGTACTACTGTCCTACTGCTCCACTAAGACAGACACTATCACCACTGTTACTAACAGGGGGATTCAGCCCCAGGGTGCTGTACTACTGTCCTACTGCTCCACTAAGACAGACACTATCACCACTGTTACTAACAGGGGGAGACAGACACTATCACCACGGTTACTGACCGGGGGTGACAGACACTATCACCACTGTAACTAACAGGGGGATTCAGCCCCAGGGTACTGTACTACTGCTCCACTAAGATAGACACTATCACCACTGTTACTAACAGGGGGATTCAGCCCCAGGGTACTGTACTACTGTCATACTGCTCCACTAAGACAGACACTATCACCACAGTTACAAACAGGGGGATTCAGCCCCAGGGTGCTGTACTACTGTCCTACTGCTCCACTTAGACAGACACTATCACCACTGTTACTGACAGGGGGAGACAAACACTATCACCACTGTTACTAACAGGGGGATTCAGCCCCAGGGTGCTGTACTACTGTCCTACTGCTCCACTAAGACAGACACTATCACCACTTTAATTTGGTAAATCATTCCATTTATTGCACTCCACTGTCAGAGAGATCTGGGCAGAGAGAGAGAGAGAGAGAGAGAGAGAGAGAGAGAGAGAGAGAGAGAGAGAGAGAGAGAGTGATCTGGGCAAAGAGAGAGAGAAAGAGAGATCTGAGCAAAGAGAGAGAGAGAGAGAAAGAGAGAGATCTGGGCAGAGAGAGAAATAGAGAGATAGATCGGGGCAGAGAGAGAGACAGAGAGAGAGAGAGAGAGAGAGAGAGAGAGAGATCTGGGCAAAGAGAGAGAGAGAGAGAGAGAGAGAGAGAGAGAGCGAGAGAGACAGAGAGAGAGAGAGAGAATGAGAGATAGTGATCTGGGCAAAGAGAGAGAGAAAGAGAGATCTGGGCAGAGAGAGAGAGAGAGAGAGCGAGAGAGTGATCTGGGCAGAGAGAGAGAGAGAGAGAGAGAGAGATCTGGACAAAGAGAGAAAAATGGAGATAGAGATCTGGGCAAAGAGAGAGAGAGAGAGAGAGAGAGAGAGAGAGATATCTGGGCCAAGAGAAAGAGAGAGAGCAAAACATTAGCTGTATTCACATGGCCTATCTTCATCAATGTTTAATATCAGCAGCATGGTCTACCCAGCCCCATATCACTAATGCATATCATTTACACTGTATCACTCAGACCTAGAAACTTCCTGACCCTTCTGCTCACACACACACACACACACACACACACACACACACGCACACAAACACAAACATGAGCAGTCCATTAGGTTGACAATGCAATGTTTTCTATCGTCCTGTTTAAACGACTCTCTTTACTTATACTCTGTCTAACACGCACGCACACGTACACACACACACACACACACACACACACACACACACACACACACACACACACACACACACACACACACTTAAACCCAGTCTAAATTATTAATATAGGCTGAATACTGTTATTGTTTATCCTCATGGAGCCTGGGAACTACTCCCAATGAGAGTGTGTGTGTGCGCTTGTGCATGTGTGTGTATGTGTGCGTGTTGCTGGTAACATTGTGGCTTTAACAGGACCCACTCATTATTTTCAAATGAGGTCAGACACGGTAAATAGGGTTCCAAGCAATGTTTGTGCGCTAGTTTTTGTGTGAGTTAGTGTGTGAGTGTGTGAGTGAGTGTGTGAGGTTAGTGTGTGTGTGAGTGAGTGTGTGAGTGTGCGCATGTTCGTGTACGGGTGTGTGTTTGCTCACGGGTTCACACTGGTGTCTCCCTCATTATCCAGAGGGGTT
The DNA here is from genome assembly GCF_013265735.2 of Oncorhynchus mykiss. NCBI lineage: Eukaryota > Metazoa > Chordata > Actinopteri > Salmoniformes > Salmonidae > Oncorhynchus > Oncorhynchus mykiss. The sequence goes on from NC_048574.1 coordinate 76,229,839, forward strand.
ACAAGGGGTCAGTGACACACGGCTGGAAATGTCGAGCGGGGCCCCGTGGAATGTGTGTCTCTTTAGCATCCCAACAGGCTTCTTTACCACAGCCATCAATTCACTTTAAATAGAGCTACAATCCTGAATCTACATCTCCAATTAGTCCAGTTCATGGCTGCTTCGCCAAATACAACCCTATGACCTACACTGATTGACCAAAAGTATGTGGACACCTGCTTGTCGATCATCTCATTAAAAAATTATGGGAATTAATTTGGAGATGGGCCCCCATTTGCTGCAATGACAGCTTCCACTCTTATATGAAGGCTTTCCGCTAGATGTTGGAACTTTTGCTATGGGGAATTACTTTCATTCAGCCACAAGAGCATTAGTGAGGTTTGGCACAGATGTTGGGCGATTAGGCCCGCTCAATTCATCCCAAAGATATCCGATGGGGTTAAGGTCAGGGCTCTGTACAGGCCAGTCAAGTTCTTTCACACCGATCTCAACAAACCATTTCTATGTGGACCTTGCTTTGTGATTAGGAGCATTGTCATGCTGAAACAGCAAAGGGCCTTCCCCAAACTATCACCACAAAGTTGGAAGAACAGAATCGGCTAGAATCTAAGTGTACTCTGTAGCATTAAGATTTCCCTTCACTAGAACAAAACCATTTAAAAACAGCACCAGACCGTTTTTCCATCTCCACCAAACTTTACAGTTGGACAAATGCATGGGGGCAGGTAACATTCTGTTCTGTTGGCATCTGTTAAACCCAGATTCTTGCTGGCGGACTGCCATATGTTGAAGGGTGATTCATCACTCCAAAGAACGCATTTCCACTGCTCCAGACTCCAATGGCAGCAAGCTTTACACCACTCCAGCCGATGCTTGGCATTGCACATTGTGATCTTACGCTTGTGTGTGGCTGCTTGGCCACGGAAACCCATTTCATGAAGCTCCTGAAGAACCTATATTGTGCTCACGTTGCTTCCAGAGGCAGTTTGGAACTCGGTAGTGAGTTTTGCATCCGAGAACAGTTTTTACATGCTACATGATTTAATACTCGGCAGTTTCGTTCTCTGAGCTTCAGTGGCCTACGACTTCCTGGCTGAGCCGTTGTTGCTCCTAGACATTTCCACTTCACAATAACAAATATTATTGAAAATATTCAGAACCATTGTGATAGCATAGTCTCATTGTTGGCTGAAGACGATCAGATCCATTGTGACAGCATGAAACGGTTCAGAACCATTGTGATAGCATTGTTTCATTGTTGGCAAAAAAATTGAGAACCATTGTGATAGCATTGTCTCTTTGTTGCCTGAAAATATTCAGAACCATTGTGATAGCATAGTCTCTTTGTTGGCTGAAAATGCTCAGAACCATTGTGATAGCATAGTCTCATTTTTGGCTGAAGACTTTCAGGACAATTGTGATAGCATCGTCTCATTGTTGGCTGAAAATGTTCAGAACCATTGTGATAGCATAGTCTCTGTTTGCTGGAAATATTCAGAACCATTGTGATAGCATTGTCTCAATGTTGGCTGAAAATATTCAGAACCATTGTGATAGCATAGTCTCTTTGTTGGCTGAAAAGGTTCAGAACCATTGTGATAGCATTGTTTCATTGTTGGCTGAAAATGTTTAGAACCATTGTGATAGCATGGTCTCTTTTTTGGCTGAAGACAATCAGAGCAATTGTGATAGCATTGTCTCATTGTTGACTGAAAATGTTCAGAACCATTGTGATAGCATTGTTTCATTGTTGGCTGAAATTTTTTAGAACCATTGTGATAGCATAGTCTCTTTGTTGGCTGAAGATGTTCAAAACCATTGTGATAGCATAGTCTCCTTGTTGGCTGAAGACGATCAGAACCATTGTGATAGCATAGTTTCCTTGTTGGCTGAAGACGATCAGAACCATTGTGTGATAGCATAGTCTCCTTGTTGGCTGAAGACGATCAGAACCATTGTGTGATAGCAGAGTTAATTTGCTGGCTGAAGATGATCAGAACCATTGTGATACCATAGTCTCTTTGCTGGCTAAAGAGGGTCAGGACTATTGAGATACCATAGTCTCTTTGCTGGCTGAAGACGATCAGGACTATTGAGATACCATAGTCTCTTTGCTGGCTGAAGATGATCAGGACTATTGAGATACCATAGTCTCTTTGCTGGCTGAAGACGATCAGGACTATTGAGATACCATAGTCTCTTTGTTGGCTGAAGACAGTCAGGACTATTGAGATACCGTAGTCTCTTTGTTGGCTGAAGACAGTCAGGACTATTGAGATACCATAGTCTCTTTGCTGGCTGAAGACGGTCAGCCACTGTCATGGCCTTTCTAATATCATTTGTCTCACTATGTGCATCAGTCTCAGTCAGTCTATACATAAAGTGATGTACAGTTGACGTCGGAAGTTTACATACACCTTAGCCAAATACATTTCAACTCAGTTTTTCACAATTCCTGACATTTAATCCTAGTCAAAATGCACTGTTTGAGGTCAGTGAGGATCTCCACTTTATTTTAACAAGACATTCGTGGAGTGGTTGAAAAATGAGTTTTAATGACTCCAACCTAAGTTTATGTAATCTTCCGACTTCAATTGTAGTTGTCAATTAGGTTCAACATTTCTTTCTCTTCCCCAGTTCTCTTTCAAAATCTTTCTTTTTGTCTTTTTGATTCTGCTTTCCCTCCCTTCCTCTTCCTTCCATCCAGCCTTCCTTCTGGGACGCCCCCCCCCCCCCTTGTATCACGGAAATGCTAATAACCTTTCGATGTGCTCAGATCTATATATATTATTGTGCAAATTATACAATCGCCCTCATCCTATCTGAGAGACAACCCCCCTATCCTATCTGAGAGACGGAGAGACAATTCCCCAAATCCTATCTGAGAGACGATTCCCCCTATCCTATCTGAGAGACGGAGAGACAATTCCCCATATCCTATCTGAGAGACGGAGAGACGATTCCCTCTATCCTATCTGAGAGACAACCCCCCTATCCTATCTGAGAGACGGAGAGACAATTCCCCCCATCCTATCTGAGAGACAACCCCCCTATCCTATCTGAGAGACAATCCCCCTATCCTATCTGAGAGACGGAGAGACAATCCCCCTATCCTATCTGAGAGACAATCCCCCTATCCCATCTGAGAGACAACCCCCCTATCCTATCTGAGAGACGGAGAGACAATCCCCCCTATCCTATCTGAGAGACGGAGAGACAACCTCCCTATCCTATCTGAGAGACAACCCCCCTATTCTATCTGAGAGACAATCCTCCTATCCTATCTGAAATACGGAGAGACAACCCCCCTGTCCTATCTGAGAGACAATCCCCCTATCCTGTCTGAGAGACGGAGAGACAATCCCCCTATCCTATCTGAGAGACAGAGAGACAATCCCCCCTATCCTATCTGAGAGACGGAGAGACAACCTCCCTATCCTATCTGAGAGACAACCCCCCTATTCTATCTGAGAGACAATCCTCCTATCCTATCTGAAATACGGAGAGACAACCCCCCTATCCTATCTGAGAGATGGAGAGACAATTGGCCGTATCCTATTTGAAAGACTGAACGACATTTTCTCCATATCCTGCCCTAATATCTGAGAGGCTGGCCTGAGAACTAGCATGTTTAGTTGTATTGGTATAATTAGATTTACTTTACAGTTAAAGAGTGGAAAGATAATCCCCCTGTTCCTCTGTTCTAGGGAGGACAAGACAAGCTCTCGGATGTAGTGGACGTTCTCTTCCCAGAGATTAACAACTGCTGCACTCGCTTTTCTTCCAGATTTATGGTTCTCTCACTCTTTTTGGAAAGAGGAGAAATGTTTGCAGATGAGTGTTTTCAGGGGGTAGTTGTTTCTTGTTGGCTCCGTGGGGGGGACACAGTATGGAGAGAGAGAAAGAGAGAGAGAGAGAGGGAGAGAGACAGAGAGAGAGAGAAGACAAAGTGAGAGACAGAAGGATGGTACTGTTGCATTGGGCTCAGAACGGGGAACACAATCAATGTCAGACAAATCTATTTCAATATCAGGAGCCACGGGGGCCCCAAGCCCCGACACAACGTTCCCGGATACACTGTGATTTACCTCTGAGTGTGTGTTAGTTTTTGTGTATTTCTGTGTGTGACTTTTTCCTCATTATTTAAATGAATGGATTTTCGCCACCAGCTCTAAGGAATCTAAATACACACTCTTGATGCAATAGCATAATATCATATTCAATAGCTGTATGATTTTTCTCTGTGTGTGAGTGTCCCCATATAATGACTTGAAAGGTCATATTATTCAGAAGGCCTTGGACTCGGCTGTAGTTGCAGGGAGGGACTGGCTATCTTGCATTTCATAAAATGGGCTGGTCCTGTCTAACTTTTTTCTTTTTTTTGTGCGAAATAATCAATATTTGGTAAATAATCAGGGCCTGAAAGCAATGGGCTGGTGTGTTTCCACATGGACGGTACAGCAGTGGAGAAGATGGAAAGTTTAAAGTTCCTCGGTGTACACCACTGACAAACTAAAATTGTTCACTGACACAAAGAGTGTGGTGAAGAAAGTGCAACTCTTTGTGTCGGTGGACAATTTTAGTTTGTCAGTGGTGTACACCGAGGAACTTTAAACTTTCCATCTTCTCCACTGCTGTACCGTCCATGTGGAAACACACCAGCCCATTGCTTTCAGGCCCTGATTATTTACCAAATATTGATTACGTCACACATAGAGCTGCACCTCTTCAACCTAAGGAGGCTGAATGAATTTTGCTTGTCACCTAAAACCCTCACAAAATTTGACAGATGCACAATTGAGAGCATCCTGCCGGGCTGTAGGTATAATCGCCTGGTACGACAACTGAACCAGCCGCACGCGCAGGGCTCTCCAGAGGGTGGTGAGGCTCCGCCCATAACCATAAGGCTCTCCAGAGGGTAGTGAGGCTCCGCCCATAACCATAAGGCTCTCCAGAGGGTGGTGTGGTCTGCGCAACGCATCACCGGGATGGTTCTACCTGCCCTCCAAGACAGCTACTGCACCCAATTTCACAGGAAGGCCGAAAATATCATCAAGGACAACTACCACCCAAGCCACTGCCTGTTCACCCCACTATCATCCAGAAGGCGAGGTCAGTACATGTGCATCAAAGCAGGGACCGCTTCTATCTCAAGGCCATCAGACTGTTAAAAACTTATTGACGCTACCTATCCCTTAAGCGGGATAATTGTCTTCAGCAACCGCTGAATAGTGTAGCGCCACAGTCAAATAATATTACTAAAAAATATTCATATTCATGAAATCACAAGAGCAATATTGCAAAACACAATTTAGCCTTTTGTTAATCCAACTGTCGTCTCAGATTTTAAAATGCTGCTTTACAGTGAAAGCAATCCAAGCGTTTGTGTAAGTTTATCGACAGCGCAACAAAACATTATGTACACAAAGCATTAAGTAGCTCGGTCACGAAAATCAGAAAAGTAATCAAATTAATCGTTTACCTTTGATGATCTTCGGATGTTTTCACTCACGAGACTCTCAGTTACGCAACAAATGTTCCTTTTGTTCCATGTAGAATTTTTTTTATATCCAAATACCTCCGCTTGTTTGTCGCGTTATGTTCAGAAATCCACAGGAAAGAGCGGTCACGACAACGCAATCGAAAATTACAAATAATATCCATAATGTCCACAGAAACATGTCAAACGTTTTTTATAATCAATCCTCAGGTTGTTTTTAAAATATATAATCGATAATATGTCAACCACAAATGTCTTTCACAGTAGGAAAGGGAAAAACAATAGCTGTCCAAATTCTGTTGGCGAGCAAAACTCATGTGACCACTTGACGCGATGTTATTGTTCTGGCTCATTTTTCTAAATAAAAGCCTGCAACTATGTCTGAAGACTGTTGACACCTTGAGGAAGTGATAGTAAAAGGAATCTGGTTGATATCCCTTTAAATGGAGCAATGGGATGCTATGGAACATGTAGTTTTCAAAATAGAAGCCACTTCCTGGTTTGATTTTTCTCAGGGTTACGCCTACAATATCGGTTCTGTTATACTCATAAACAATATTTGGACAGTTTTGGAAACTTTAGAGTGTTTTCTATCCTAATGTGTCAATTATATGCATATTCTAGCATCTGGTCCTGAGAAATAGCCCGTTTACTTTGGGAACATTATTTTTCCAAACATAAAAATAGTGCCCCCTAGCTTCAAGAGGTTATTAATAATGTCACTTTAATGATTACATATCTTGCATTACTCATCTCACATGTACAGTGGGGCAAAAAAAGTATTTAGTCAGCCACCAATTGTGCATGTTCTCCCACTTAAAAAGATGAGGGAGGCCTGTAATTTTCATCATAGGTACACTTACACCACGTGGGGTCAAAATGATCACAAGAACGGTGAGCAAAAATCCCAGAACCACACGGGGGGACCTAGTGAATGACCTGCAGAGAGCTGGGACCAAAGTAACAAAGCCTAACATCAGTAACACAATACGCCGCCAGGGACTCAAATCCTGCAGTGCCAGACGTGTCCCCCTGCTTAAGCCAGTACATGTGCAGGCCCGTCTGAAGTTTGCTAGAGAGCATTTGGATGATCCAGAAGAAGATTGGGAGAATGTCATATGGTCAGATGAAACCAAAATATAACTTTTTGGTAAAATCTCAACTCGTCGTGTTTGGAGGACAAAGAATGCTGAGTTGCATCCAAAGAACACCGTACCTACTGTGAAGCATGGGGGTGGAAACATCAAGCTTTGGGGCTGTTTTTCTGCAAAGGGACCAGGATGACTGATCTGTGTAAAGAAAAGAATGAATGGGGCCATGTATCGTGAGATTTTGAGTGAAAACCTCCTTCCATCAGCAAGGGCATTGAAGATGAAACGTGGCTGGGTCTTTCAGCATGACAATGATCCCAAACACACCGCCCGGGCAACGAAGGTGTGGCTTCGTAAGAAGCATTTCAAGGTCCTTGAGTTGCCTAGCCAGTCTCCAGATCTCAACCCCATAGTATATCTTTGGAAGGAGCTGAAAGTCAGTGTTGCCCAGCAACAGCCCCAAAACATCACTGCTCTAGAGGAGATCTGCATGGAGAAATGGGCCAAAATACTAGCAATAGTGTGTGAAAACCTTGTGAAGACTTACAGAAAACAGTTGACCTCTGTCATTGCCAACAAAGGGTATGTAACAAAGTATTGAGATAAACTTTTGTTATTGACCAAATACTTATTTTCCACCATAATTTGCAAATAAATGTATAAAAAATCCTACAATGTGATTTTCTGGATTTTTTTTCTCATTTTGTCTGTCATAGTTGAAGTGTACCTATGATGAAAATTACAAGCCTCTCTCATCTTTTTAAGTGGGAGAACTTGCACAATTGGTGGCTGACTAAATACGTTTTTGCCCCACTGTATATACTGTATTCTATACATTCCCACTGTATTTTAGTCTAATCCACTTGACAGTTCTTGTCCAAATATTTATGCATATTATTTCTTAATTCCATTCCTTACTTAGAGTTGTGTGTGTTATATATTTGTTGTGAAATTGTTAGATATTACTTGTTAGATATTATGTGTTAGATATTATGTGTTAGATATTATGTGTTAGATACTGCTTCACTGTCAGAACGAGAAACACAAGCATTTCACTACGCTCACAATAACATCTGCTAAACGTGTATGTTACCAATACAATTTGATTTCATTTAATTTAAGAAAATACCAGATATCTGGTCCAGTCCGCCCCTGTGAAGGTGTGTCATACACACACACACACACACACACACACTGGGCACACACACACACACACACACACACTGGGCACACTAGGCCGTAGGTGTATAGATCTTCACAGCGTTGCCTGTCTCAGCAGTCTGTTGATTTCTGCTCTCCCAACTGAGCGCACGTATGGAAACCACATAGCTTTCAATCACAACACACGCACAAATACACACACACAGCCCTCAACACAGGATTTCTCCCTTTCTCTCTTCTGTCACCTCTCTTCCGTCTCCTCTCTTCTGTCTCCGCTTCTGTCTCCTCTCTTCTGTCTCCTCTTCTGTCTCCTCTTCTGTCTCTTCTCTTCCGTCTCCTCCCTTCCGTCTCCTCTTCTGTCTCCTCTCTTCGGTCTCCTCTTCTGTCTCCTCTCCTCTGCCTCCTCTCTTCCGTCTCTTATCTCTCTCCCTCTTTCTCTTCAACAGTTCTCTTTCTTTTTGTCTATCCGATCCTTTTTGTCTGTCTGCTCCCTCCCTCCCTCCCTCCCTCCCTCCCTCCCTCCCTCCCTCCCTCCCTCCCTCCCTCCCTCCCTCCCTCACTCACTCACTCACTCACTCACTCACTCACTCACTCACTCACTCACTCACTCACTCACTCACTCACTCACTCACTCACTCCCTCCCTCCCTCCCTCCCTCCCTCCCTCGCTCATGACTACCTACCTACCTACCTCCCTCCCTACCTACCTACCTACCTACCTACCTACCTACCTACCTACCTACCTCCTTCACCACCCCATCCCTCCTTCCTCCCTTCTTTCTGGGTAGACAATTCCCCCTGTCCTATCTGAGAGACAATTACCCAAATCCTATCGGGGAGAATGAGAGACGATTCCCCCATCTCATATCCTGTCCTACTTTCTGAGAGGCTGGCCTGAGAGACAATTACCCCATCTCATATCCTGTCCTACTATCTGAGAGGTTAGACTGAGAGACGATTCCCTCATACCATATCCTATGCTACTATCTGAGAGGCTGGCCTGAGAACAAGCATGTTTAGTTGTATTGGTATAATTAGATTTACTTTACAGTTAAAGAGAGGAAAGAGAAAGAAAGAGAAAAGAGAATCCCTCTGTTCCTCTGTTCTAGGGAGGACAAGACAAGCTCTCGGATGTAGTGGACGTTCTCTTCCTTGAGATTAACAACTGCTGTACTCGCTTTTCTTCCAGATGTATGTTTCTCCCGTTCTATTTGGAAAGAGAGACGAAATGTTAGCAGACAGGTGTTTTCAGGAGTAGTTGTTTCTTGTTGGCTCTGGAGGGATGACAGCAATACTGAGTGAGAGAAATAGAGAGAGAGAGAGAGAGAGAGAGAGAGAGAGAGAGAGAGAGAGAGAGAGAGAGAGAGAGAGAGAGAGAGAGAGAGAGAGTGAGACAGAGAGAGAGAGAAGACAAAGCGAGAGACAGAAGGATGGTACTGTTGCATTGGGCTCAGAACGGGGAACACAATCAATGTCAGACAAATCAATTTCAATATCAGGAGCCACGGGGGCCCCAAGCCCCGACACAACGTTCCCAGATACACTGTGATTTACCTCTGAGTGTGTGTTAGTTGGTGTGTATTTCTGTGTCTGACTTTTTCCTCATTATTTAAATGAATGGATTTTCGCCACCAGCTCTAAGGAATCTAAATACACACTCTTGATGCAATAGCATAATATCATATTCAATAGCTGTATGATTTTTCTCTGTGTGTGAGTGTCCCCATATACTGACTTGAAAGGTCATGTTATTCAGAAGGCCTTGGACTCGGCTGTAGGTGCAGGGAGGGACTGGCTATCTTGCATTTCATAAAATGGGCTGGTCCATTTTTTGCTCAGTGGGCCTGTCTAACTTTTTTTTTTTTTGTGCTGAATAATCATTATTTGGTAAATAATCAGGGCCTTAAGGAAAATAATTTGCTGTGCATTAGAAATTCAGAGGTAACAGCAGAGGGAGCTACCCACCTATCCACATCGACGGGACAGCAGTGGAGAAGGTGGAAAGTCTTAAGTTCCTTGGTGTACACATCACTGACAAACTGAAATGGTCCACCCAACACAGACACTGTTGTGAAGAAAGGGCAACAGCTCCTCTTCAACCTCATTAAGATGAAGAAATGTGGATGTCACCTAAAACCCCCACAAACTTTTACAGATGCACAATTGAGAGAATCCTCTCGGGCTGTTTCACCGCCTGGTACGGCCACTGCACCGCCCTGCAACCGCAGGACCCCCCAGAGGGTGGTGTGGTCCGCACAACGCATCACCAGGGGCAAACTACCTGCCCTCCAGGACACCAACAGCACCCGATGTCACAGGAAGGTAATAAAGATCATCAAGGACTACCACCCGAGCCACTGCCTGTTCACCCCGCTATCATCCAGAATGCGAGGTCAGTACAGAGACTGAAAAACCCAGAGAGGGTGCTGCCTATATACACAGACTTGAAATCATTGGCCACTTTAATAAATGGAATGCTTTTCACTTTGGGGTAGTAGAGTGAACAGTCCATGACTGGGGTGGCTGGGGTCATTGACAATTTTAGGGCCTTCCTCTGACACCGCCTGGTGTATAGGTCCTGGATGGCAGGCAGCTTAGCCCCAGTGATGTACTGGGCCGTAAGCACTACCCTCTCTAGTGCCTAGAGACTGTTTTGGTGTGTTTGGACCATTCTAGTTTGTTGTTGATGTCGAGGAACTTTAAGCTCTCAACCTGCTCCACTACAACCCCGTCGGTGAGACACCCCCAGGTCTCTGACCTCCTCTGACCTCCTCCCTATAGGTTGTCTAGTCGCTGTCGATGATCAGGCCTACCACTGTTGTGTCGTCTGCAAACTTAATGATGGTGTTGGAGTCGTACCTGGCCATAGAGTCGTGGGTGAACAGGGAGTACAGGAGGGGACAAAGCACACACCCCTGAGGGGCTCCAGTGTTGAGGATCAGAGTGGCAGATGTGTTGCTAACTACCCTCACCACCTGGGGGCGGCCCATCAGGAAGTCCAAGGTCCAGTTGCAGAGGGAGATGTTTAGTCCCAGGATCCTTAGCTTAGTGATGAGCTTTGGGGGTACTATGGTGTTGAACGCTGAGCAGTAGTCAATGAATAGCATTCTCACGTAGGTGTTTCTTTTGTTCAGGTGGGAAAGGGCAGTGTGGAGTGCAGTAGAGATTGCATCAACTGTGGATCTGTTTGGGCGGTATGCAAATTGGAGTGGGTCTAGGGTTTCTTGGATAATGGAGTTGATGTGAGCCATGACCAGCCCTTCAAAGCACTTCATGGCTAAGGACGAGAGTGCTACGGGTCGGTAGTCATTTAGGCAGGTTACCTTAGTGTTCTTAGGCACAGGGACTATGGTGGACTGCTTGAAAAGTTTTGGTATTACAGACTCAGTCAGGGACATGTTGAAAATGTCAGTGAAGACACCTGCTAGTTGGTCAGCACATGCCCGGAGCACACGTCCTGGTAATCCGTCTGGCCCCGCAGACTTGTGAATGTTGACCTGTTTAAAGATCTTATTCACGTTGGCTACTGAGAGAGTGATCACACAGTCATCCGGAACAGCTGATGCTCTCATATGCATGCCTCAGTGTTGCATGTCTTGAAGTGAACATAGAAGTGATTTAGCTCGTCTGGTATGCTCATGTCACTGGGCAGCTCGCGGCTGTGCTTCCCTTTGTACACTGTAATAGTTTGCAAGCCCTGCCTCAGGGTCAGAGCCTGTGTAGTAACGATTCAATCTTAGCCCTGTAATGACGCTTTGCCTGTTTGATGGTTCGTCGGAGGGCATAGCAGGATTTCCTATATGCTTCCGGGTTAGAGTCCTGCACCTTGAAAGCGGCAGCTCTACCCTTTAGCTCAGTGCAAATGTTGCCTATAATCCATCAATCCATTTAACATAGATTGAAATTAGGTAGAACTGATTTAAGTTTCCGTGCATTAAAGTCTTCGGACACTAGGAGCGCCACCTCTGGGTGAGCGGTTTCGTGTTTGGTATTTCCTTATACAGCTGCTTGAGTGTGATCTTAGTGTCAGCATCTGTCTGTGGTGGTAAATTAACAGCCACGAAAAGTATAGATGAAAATTCTCTAGGCAAATAGTGTGGTCTACAGCTTATCATTAGATACTCTACATCAGGTGCACTATATAGAGTAGGTGCACTATATAGAGTAGGTGCACTATATAGAGTAGGTGCACTATATACAGCAGGTGCACTATATAGGTGCACTATATACAGTAGGTGCACTATATACAGTAGGTGAACTATATACAGTAGGTGCACTATATACAGTAGGTGCACTATATACAGTAGGTGCCCTATATACAGTAGGTGAACTATATAGGTGCACTATATACAGTAGGTGCACTATATACAGTAGGTGAACTATATACAGTAGGTGAACTATATACAGTAGGTGCACTATATAGGTGCACTATATACAGTAGGTGCACTATATACAGTAGGTGCACTATATACAGTAGGTGAACTATATACAGTAGGTGAACTATATACAGTAGGTGCACTATATAGGTGCACTATATACAGTAGGTGAACTATATACAGTAGGTGAACTATATACAGTAGGTGCACTATATAGGTGCACTATATACAGTAGGTGCACTATATAGAGTAGGTGCACTATATACAGTAGGTGAACTATATACAGTAGGTGCACTATATAGGTGCACTATATACAGTAGGTGCACTATATACAGTAGGTGCACTATATACAGTAGGTGCACTATATAGAGTAGGTGCACTATATACAGTAGGTGCACTATATACAGTAGGTGCACTATATACAGTAGGTGAACTATATACAGTAGGTGCACTATATACAGTAGGTGCACTATATAGGTGCACTATATACAGTAGGTGCAATATATACAGTAGGTGCACTATATAGGTACACTATATACAGTAGGTGCACTATATACAGTAGGTGAACTATATACAGTAGGTGAACTATATACAGTAGGTGAACTATATACAGTAGGTGCACTATATAGGTGCACTATATACAGTAGGTGCACTATATACAGTAGGTGCACTATATACAGTAGGTGCACTATATACAGTAGGTGCACTATATACAGTAGGTGCACTATATACAGTAGGTGAACTATATACAGTAGGTGAACTATATACAGTAGGTGCACTATATACAGTAGGTGCGCTATATACAGTAGGTGCACTATATACAGTAGGTGCACTATATACAGTAGGTGCACTATATACAGTAGGTGCGCTATATACAGTAGGTGCACTATATACAGTAGGTGCACTATATACAGTAGGTGCACTATATACAGTAAGTGAACTATATACAGTAGGTGCACTATATAGGTGCACTATATACAGTAGGCGCACTATAAACAGTAGGTGCGCTATATGAAAACTGAAACATCTCTAGGCAAATAGTGTGGTCTGCATTTTATCACAAGATACTCTACTTCATGCGAGCAAAATCTAGAGACTTCGTTAGATTTTATGCACCAGCTGTTGTTTACAAATATGCACAGACCTCCCACTCGTCTTTCCAGAATGTGCTGTTCTATCTTGCCGGTGCAGCGTGTATCCCGCTAGCTGAATATCCATGTCCTCATTCATCCACCATTCCGTGAAACATAGGATATTACAGTTTTTGATGTCCGGTTGGTAGGATGTTTGTGGTCGTACCTCGTCTAACTTATTGTCCAATGATTGCACATGTTGACGTTAACATCAGCTTTCCCAATTGCCTTCTGCGACTCGTACGAGGCACCCTGCTCTGTGTCCTTTGTACCTACGTCTCTTCCTCTTCCCAATAACTGGGATGTTGGCCTTGTCGGGTGTTCGGAGAATGTCCTGTGCGTCCTGCAATCCGAGGTGAGTGATCATTGTCCTGATATCCAGAAGCTCTTAGTCTAATCCGAGGTGAGTGACCGTTGTCCTGATATCCAGAAGCTCTTAGTCTAATCCGAGGTGAGTGATCGTTGTCCTGATATCCAGAAGCTCTTAGTCTAATCCGAGGTGAGTGATCGTTGTCCTGATATCCAGAAGCTGTTTTTTTTTGCCGTAACATAGGAAGGAAGAAACATTATGTACAAAATAAGTTACAAATAACGTGAAAAAACACACATTATAGTACAATTGTTTTGGCGCCCGTAAAACCGCTACAATTTCTTCCGGACCCATTTTATCCATTAACAGATAATGTAACTTCAATAATGTTTGCATATCTTCCATTACTCATCTCATATACTCCATTCTATACCTTTCTACTGTATTTTAGTATATGCTACTTGACAGTGCTCGTCCAAATATTTATATATTCTTAATTTCATTCCTTACTTAGACTTGTGTGTATTGGGTACATGTTGTGAAATTGTTAGAAATTACATGTTAGATATTGCTGCGATGTCAGAACTAGAAGCACAAGCCTTTCATTACGCTCACAATAACACCTGCTAAACATGTGTATGTGACCAATATAATTTGATTTGATTTTTTAAAAAATGCCAGATTTCTGGTCCAGTCTGCCCCTATGTAACACATGCACACACACACACACACTCACAGACACACACACAAGGCCGTAGGTGTATAGCTATTCACAGATTTGCCTGTCTCAGCAGTCTGTTGATTTCTGCTCTCTCAACTGAGTGCACGTATGGAAACCACGTAGCTTTCAATCACAACACACACACACACATATACACACACACCTCGACATACGATTTCATTGGAGTCCAACTAATCTCTCCCCTCTTCTCCTCTGTCTCTTCTCTTCTGTCTCCTCTCTCCTCTATTCTGTCTCCTCTCTTCTGTCTCCTCTATTCTGTCTCTTCTCTCCTCTACTCTGTCTCCTCTCTCCTCTATTCTGTCTCCTCTATTCTGTCTCCTCTCTCCTCTATTCTGTCTCCTCTCTCCTCTCATCTGTCTCCTCTATTCTGTCTCCTCTCTCCTCTATTCTGTCTCTTCTCTCCTCTCTTCTGTCTCCTCTCTCCTCTCTTCTGCCACCTCTATTCTGTCTCCTCTCTCCTCTATTCTGTCTCCTCTCTCCTCTATTCTTTCTCCTCTCTTCTGTCTTCTCTCCTCTCTCTCCTCTCTTCTTTCTCCTTTCTTCTCTTTACTCTCTTCTCTCTTAATAACCTTTTGTGACTAGGGGGCAGTATTTAAATTTTTGGAAAAATAACGGGGAGACACTCTAGACCCAAACTGTTACCGACCTATATCTATTCTACCCTGCCTTTCTAAAGTCTTTGAAAGCCAGGTTAATTTGTGACTAGTGGGCAGTATTTTCATTTTTGGAAAAATAACGTTCCCGTAGTAAACGGGATATTTTGTCAGGACAAGATGCTAGAATATGCATATAATTGACAGCTTAGGATAGAAAAAACTCTAAAGTTTCCAAAACTGTAAAACTATTGTCTGTGAGTATAACAGAACTGATGTTGCAGGCGAAAGCCTGAGAAAAATCCAATCCGGAAGTGCCTCATGTTTTGAAAGCGCTGCGTTCCAATGCGTCCCTATTGAGCAGTGAAAGGGCTATCAACCAGATTACTTTTTCTCCGTATTCCCCAAGGTGTCTACAGCATTGTGACGTAATTTTACGCATTTATGTTGAAGAATACCCGTAAGCGGCTACATTGCGCAAGTGGTCACCTGATGGTTCTCAGAGTGATACTCACGTAAAATACAGAGGTAGCCATTACTCCAATAGGTCCTACTGAAAAACCAATTGTCCCGGTGGATATATTATCAAATAGATATTTGAAAAACACCTTGAGGATTGATTATAAACAACGTTTGCCATGTTTCTGTCGATATTATGGAGCTAATTTGGAATATTTTTCTGTGATTTCGTGACTGCAATTTCCGGGCGATTTCTCAGCCAAACGTGAAGAACAAACGGAGCTATTTCGCCTACAAAAATAATATTTGGGGAAAAAAGGAACATTGGCAATCTTAACTGGGAGTCTCGTGAGTGAGAACATCCGAAGCTCATCAAAGGTAAACGATTGAATTTGATTGCTTTTCTGATTTCCGTGACCAAGTTACCTGCTGCTAGCTGGACAAAATGCTATGCTAGGCTATCGATAAACTTACACAAATGCTTGTCTAGCTTTGGCTGTAAAGCATATTTTGAAAATCTGAGATGACAGGGTGATTTACAAAAGGCTAAACTGTGTCTCAATATCTTTCACTTGTGATTTTCATGAATAGGAATATTTTCTAGGAATATTTATGTCCGTTGCGTTATGCTAATTATTGTCAGTCGATGATTACGCTCCCTCATGCAGGATGGGGAGTCACTAGAGCTTTTAATCTCCTCTCTCTCCTCTCTTCTGTCTCCTTTCTTCTCTCCACTCTATACACTATTAATCTCTTCTGTCTCCTTTCTTCTCTTAATCTCTTCTGTCTCCTCTCTTCTCTCTTAATCTCTTCTATCTCCTTTCTTCTCTCTACTCTCTTCTCTCTTAATCTCTTCTGTCTCCTTTCTTCTCTACTCTCTTCTCTCTTAATCTCTTCTATCTCCTCTCTTCTGTCTCCTCTCTTCTCTCTTAATCTATTCTGTCTCCTTTCTTCTCTCTAATCTTTTCTCTCTTAATCTCTTCTATCTCCTCTCTTCTGTCTCCTCTCTTCTCTCTTAATCTCTTCTGTCTCCTTTCTTCTCTCTACTCTCTTCTCTCTTAATCTCTTCTATCTCCTCTCTTCTGTCTCCTCTCTTCTCTCTTAATCTCTTCTGTCTCCTTTCTTCTCTCTACTCTCTTCTCTCTTAATCTCTTCTATCTCCTTTCTTCTCTCCTTTGTTCTCTCTACTCTCTTCTGTCTCCTCTCTTCTGTCTCCTCTCTTCTGTGTCCTCTTTTCTCTCTCTATGTCAATTTTGCTGAACAACAATGTATACAATGTTTATTGTAATAAAATCATTAATTCAAATAATATTATCACGCTTTCCATTGTATTCCATTCTGCTGTCAAAGTGTGTTTAGCTCCCATCACTGTGTCTGTCTGTGTCTGTCTGTGTCTGTGTGTGAGTGTGTGTGTGTGTGTGTGTGTGTGTGTGTGTGTGTGTGTGTGTGTGTGTGTGTGTGTGTCTGTGTGTCTGTGTCTGTGTCTGTGTGTGTGTGTGTGTGTGTGTGTGTGTGTGTGTGTGTGTGTGTGTGTGTGTGTGTGTGTGTCTGTGTCTGTGTCTGTGTTAGTGTCTCTGTGTGTGTGTGTGTGTGTGTGTGTGTGTGTGTGTGTGTGTGTGTGTGTGTGTGTATGTGTGTGTGTGTGTGTGTGTGTGTGTGTGTGTGTGTGTGTGTGTGTGTGTGTGTGTGTGTGTGTGTCTCTGTGTGTGTGTGTGCGTGCGTGTGTGTGTGTCTGTGTCTGTGTGTGTGTGTATTCCCACTTGATAAAACGTCCGACCGGGACCCGGTCTGTCAAAGACCATCTGTTAGACGATCTGAAAAGCCTAGGACACACACACACAAACACACACATAGGACCTGTCAGTGCCAGGCAGTGCCAAGCAGACGACATTCAAAGCAGCCAACTAGCCAATCAACCATCATCTCCAAGGCCTTGTGGTTAAACAGCATGATGTTAGAATTTGTAGTGTAGACGACTCATCATGTTGCGTTCGTTTGAGGAAACCACAATAAGTGTTCAAGTTGAACTCTGTTACCTGATTGAATTAACCAAGTATAGTATAATCAACCAAGTATAGTATAATTAACCAAGTATAGTATAATTAACCACGTATAGTATAATTAACCAAGTATAGTATAATTAACCAAGTATAGTATAATTAACCAAGTATTGTATAATTAATAATTAACCAAGTATAGTATAATTAACCAAGTATAGTATAATTCACCAAGTATATCCCACATTTGACATTGCTTGTTAACAATATCATATTCCTGTAATGGTGCGGCAGGGTAGCCCAGTGGTTAGAGAGTTGGACTAATAACCGGAAGGTTGCAAGTTCAAATCCCCGAGCTGACAAGGTTGTTCTGCCCCTGAACAGGCAGTTAACCCACTGTTCCAAGGCCGTCATTGAAAATAAGAATGTGTTCTTAACTGACTTGCCTAGTTAAATAAAGGTAAAAAAATAATAAACTGTGTTAATCAACAGTAATAATCTACAGTACTAAATACACCTATAATACACTTCCACTAGACTTATGTTTGAGGAACTATCATCCCTCCATCCCTGTGGTCTTCACCCTCCCTCCCTCACTCCCTCCGTAACTAATTCTCTCTAACTAATTCTCTCTCTCACTTTCTCCCCTCTTCTGTTCAGTCAGGTCACCCATGATACAAGTCAATATTCGACGTCCATTCATGTCTGAAGACGTTGAGAGATGACGTTTAAACCGGTCACTAAGGGCAACAGTGAGCGCTGTTATCTTCAAGTAGGTTTCGGAATTGCCAGGATATCATGGACAGGGATGACAGCTGAAACTAAGCATCTGCCAAAGGTTGCATGTTCAAATCCAGGGATAAAAATGTATCTTTGCATTTTTTATTTTAAGCCTATCCCAAACCTTTACTCCTACCTTAACCATTCAGAGTTTATACCTATACTTTGAAATTTTGAGAAACTTTGAAATTTGACATTTCTGAACCATGGAAAAAACGTCTAATTCTGAGATGAGACTGTCAGAGCATGATGCCTCCGTTAGCATATAACTTTCTCCTCTACAAAACGTTATACATTATTTTTTCACCTTTCCTCCCTTCATCCCTGTCTCTTTCTCCCTTCCTCCCTTCATCCCTGTCTCTTTCTCCCTCCTCCCTTCATCCCTGTCTCTTTCTCCCTTCCTCCCTTCATCCCTGTCTCTTCCTCCTTTCCTCCCTTCATCCCTGTCTCTTTCTCATTTTCCTCCCTTCATCCCTGTCTCTTTCTCCCTTCCTCCCTTCATCCCTGTCTCTTTCTCCCTTCCTCCCTTCATCCCTGTCTCTTTCTCATTTTCCAACCTTCCTCCCCTCATCCCTGTCTCTTTCTCATTTTCCTCCCTTCATCCCTGGCTCTTTCTCCCTTCCTCCCTTCATCCCTGTCTCTTTCTCCCTTCCTCCCTTCATCCCTGACTCTTTCTCCCTTCCTCCCTTCATCCCTGTCTCTTCCTCCTTTCCTGCCTTCATCCCTGTCTCTTTCTCATTTTCCTACCTTCATCCCTGTCTCTTTTTCCCTTCCTCCCTTCATCCATGTCTCTTTCTCCCTTCCTCCCTTCATCCCTGTCTCTTTCTCCCTTCCTCCCTTCATCCCTGTCTCTTCCTCCTTTCCTCCCTTCATCCCTGTCTCTTTCTCATTTTCCTCCCTTCATCCCTGTCTCTTTCTCCCTTCCTCCCTTCATCCCTGTCTCTTTCTCCCTTCCTCCCTGTCTCTTTCTCATTTTCCTCCATTCCTCCCCTCATCCCTGTCTCTTTCTCATTTTCCTCCCTTCATCCCTGTCTCTTTATCCCTTCATCCCTGTCTCTTTCTCATTTTCCTCCCTTCATCCCTGTCTTTTTCTCCCTTCCTCCCTTCATTC
Organism: Oncorhynchus mykiss; assembly: GCF_013265735.2. Classification (NCBI taxonomy): domain Eukaryota; kingdom Metazoa; phylum Chordata; class Actinopteri; order Salmoniformes; family Salmonidae; genus Oncorhynchus; species Oncorhynchus mykiss. The sequence continues at coordinate 76,249,091 of NC_048574.1, forward strand.
CTGTCTCTTTATCCCTTCATCCCTGTCTCTTTCTCATTTCCTCCCCTCATCCCTGTCTCTTTCTCATTTTCCTCCCTTCATCCCTGTCTCTTTATCCCTTCATCCCTGTCTCTTTCTCATTTTCCTCCCTTCATCCCTGTCTCTTTCTCCCTTCCTCCCTTCATCCCTGTCTCTTTCTCCCTTCCTCCCTTCATCCCTGTCTCTTTCTCCCTTCCTCCCTTCATCCCTGTCTCTTCCTCCCTTCATCCCTTCATCCCTGTCTCTTTCTCCCTCCTCCCTTCATCCCTGTCTCTTTCTCCCTTCCTCCCTTCATCCCTGTCTCTTTCTCCCTTCCTCCCTTCATCCCTGTCTCTTTCTCATTTTCCTCCCTTCATCCCTGTCTCTTTATCCCTTCATCCCTGTCTCTTTCTCATTTTCCTCCCTTCATCCCTGTATTTTTCTCCCTTCCTCCCTTCATTCCTGTCTCTTTATCCCTTCATCCCTGTCTCTTTCTCATTTCCTCCCCTCATCCCTGTCTCTTTCTCATTTTCCTCCCTTCATCCCTGTCTCTTTATCCCTTCATCCCTGTCTCTTTCTCATTTTCCTCCCTTCATCCCTGTCTCTTTATCCCTTCATCCCTGTCTCTTTCTCATTTTCCTCCCTTCATCCCTGTCTCTTTCTCCCTTCCTCCCTTCATCCCTGTCTCTTTCTCCCTTCCTCCCTTCATCCCTGTCTCTTCCTCCCTTCATCCCTTCATCCCTGTCTCTTTCTCCCTTCCTCCCTTCATCCCTGTCTCTTTCTCCCTTCCTCCCTTCATCCCTGTCTCTTTCTCTCTTCCTCCCTTCATCCCTGCCTCTTTCTCCTTTCCTCCCTTCATCCCTGTCTCTTTCTCATTTTCCTCCCTTCATCCCTGTCTCTTTATCCCTTCATCCCTGTCTCTTTCTCATTTTCCTCCCTTCATCCCCTCATCCCTGTCTCTTTCTCATTTTCCTCCCTTCATCCCTGTCTCTTTATCCCTTCATCCCTGTCTCTTTCTCATTTTCCTCCCTTCATCCCTGTCTTTTTCTCCCTTCCTCCCTTCATTCCTGTCTCTTTATCCCTTCATCCCTGTCTCTTTCTCATTTCCTCCCCTCATCCCTGTCTCTTTCTCATTTTCCTCCCTTCATCCCTGTCTCTTTATCCCTTCATCCCTGTCTCTTTCTCATTTTCCTCCCTTCATCCCTGTCTCTTTCTCCCTTCCTCCCTTCATCCCTGTCTCTTTCTCCCTTCCTCCCTTCATCCCTGTCTCTTTCTCCCTTCCTCCCTTCATCCCTGTCTCTTCCTCCCTTCATCCCTTCATCCCTGTCTCTTTCTCCCTTCCTCCCTTCATCCCTGTCTCTTTCTCCCTTCCTCCCTTCATCCCTGTCTCTTTCTCCCTTCCTCCCTTCATCCCTGTCTCTTTCTCATTTTCCTCCCTTCATCCCTGTCTCTTTATCCCTTCATCCCTGTCTCTTTCTCATTTTCCTCCCTTCATCCCTGTATTTTTCTCCCTTCCTCCCTTCATTCCTGTCTCTTTATCCCTTCATCCCTGTCTCTTTCTCATTTCCTCCCCTCATCCCTGTCTCTTTCTCATTTTCCTCCCTTCATCCCTGTCTCTTTATCCCTTCATCCCTGTCTCTTTCTCATTTTCCTCCCTTCATCCCTGTCTCTTTATCCCTTCATCCCTGTCTCTTTCTCATTTTCCTCCCTTCATCCCTGTCTCTTTCTCCCTTCCTCCCTTCATCCCTGTCTCTTTCTCCCTTCCTCCCTTCATCCCTGTCTCTTCCTCCCTTCATCCCTTCATCCCTGTCTCTTTCTCCCTTCCTCCCTTCATCCCTGTCTCTTTCTCCCTTCCTCCCTTCATCCCTGTCTCTTTCTCTCTTCCTCCCTTCATCCCTGCCTCTTTCTCCTTTCCTCCCTTCATCCCTGTCTCTTTCTCATTTTCCTCCCTTCATCCCTGTCTCTTTATCCCTTCATCCCTGTCTCTTTCTCATTTTCCTCCCTTCATCCCTGTCTCTTTCTCCCTTCCTCCCTTCATCCCTGTCTCTTTCTCCCTTCCTCCCTTCATCCCTGTCTCTTCCTCCCTTCATCCCTTCATCCCTGTCTCTTTCTCCCTTCCTCCCTTCATCCCTGTCTCTTTCTCCCTTCCTCCCTTCATCCCTGTCTCTTTCTCCCTTCCTCCCTTCATCCCTGTCTCTTTCTCCCTTCCTCCCTTCATCCCTGTCTCTTTCTCCCTTCCTCCCTTCATCCCTGTCTCTTCCTCCCTTCATCCCTTCATCCCTGTCTCTTTCTCCCTTCCTCCCTTCATCCCTGTCTCTTTCTCCCTTCATCCCCTCATCCCTGTCTCTTTCTCCCTTCC
>NC_048574.1:76256446-76343946 GCF_013265735.2 Oncorhynchus mykiss
GCATTCAGAATGTAACAAGCACTTTTGGTTGTCAGGTAAAATGTATGGAATAAATATAGTATATTATTTTCTTCAGGACTGTAGGGAAGTAAAAGTAGAAGTTGTCAAAATTATAAATAGTAAAGTAATGTACAGATACCCCAAAAAACAACTTAAGTAGTACTTTATAAATATTGTTACTTAAATACTTTACCCCACTGTTGGTTAGCTAGCTAGCACATTTTTTTTGCCATATTAGCATTGACATTAAATGGATTAAAACAACTAAAAGCCAGACATGGTATCACGAACAAGAGGAAACCAGATGAATGGAGTCACAATTCCCCACATGGCAGTTTGTCACACACACACACACACACACACACACACACACACACACAGACACACACACACACACACACACACACACACACGCACGCACGCACGCACGCACACACACACACACACACACACACACACACACACACACACACACACACACACACACACTCTGACTCCCTCATCTCTTGGTCAGAGCGCCCTCATTCCAGTATCAGCAGATTACAAAGACATGACTGTTAACAGCCCTGCGTGACTCCCCCCCCCTCAACAGATCCCAACTCTGCCTTGCTGAGTATTTTGTCCAGCACTCTGGCCTTGTCCCCTGTGTTAGTTTGTCTTTAATTAACATCATTCAAGCTGACGAGGCAGTGCCTGTTAAAAGAAGTAGAGAGGGTTGGAACTAGAAACACCATCATAGTCAGCTCCTCTTCCCCCTCAGGAGGTTCGACTAGTTTGTTAGGGGTCCCAGTATCCTCAAAAACTTCTACATCTGCACATCTGAGAGCATCTCGACTGGCTCCATCACCGCTTGGTATGGCCACTGCACCGCCCTGAATCGCATGGCACTACAGAGGGTAGTGCGGACAGCCCAGTACATCACTGGGGCCGAGCTCCCTGCCACCCCGGACCTCTATATCAGAGGGTAGTGAGGACAGCCCAGTACATCACTGGGGCCGAGCTCCCTGCCTCCCCGGACCTCTATATCAGAGGGTAGTGAGGACAGCCCAGTACATCACTGGGGCCGAGCTCCCTGCCACCCCGGGCCTCTATATCAGAGGGTAGTGAGGACAGCCCAGTACATCACTGGGGCCGAGCTCCCTGCCACCCCGGGCCTCTATATCAGAGGGTAGTGAGGACAGCCCAGTACATCACTGGGGCCGAGCTCCCTGCCACCCCGGGCCTCTATATCAGAGGGTAGTGAGGACAGCCCAGTACATCACTGGGGCCGAGCTCCCTGCCACCCCGGGCCTCTATATCAGAGGGTAGTGAGGACAGCCCAGTACATCACTGGGGCCGAGCTCCCTGCCACCCCGGACCTCTATATCAGGAAGGAAGGACCGGAAAATTGTTACACTAAAAACCACCCGAGATATAGAAATGTTCTCTCTGCTTCCACGTGACAAGTGGAACAGGAGCGACGAGTCTGACACCAACAGGCTCCTGGACAACTTCAATCCCCAAAGCAGATGTTTTATTACCAGTAACTATCCACACAGCTCTTTTCATCAAACAGAGTTTCTGTTAATTAAAAGTGTTGCTTCCACACCGACATGTGACACTGAATCTAATTTATATGAGAACATTTACATTTTAACCTTAATAACAAACTGTCTCCTCTTGTTTCAAGGAAACGTGATTAACTTGTAGGTGTTCTGAGCAGAAAAGTAAATAGTTTCATGTCTTTATTCGTTTATATTGTTTTATTTTTCATAGAAAGTTTATATTTTGCTATTAGTGCAAATGTTTGAATTATTCAGTTATTGCTGGATCTGACCCTGTAGATAACTACTGACCCTGTATCTGACCCTGTATATAACTACTGACCCTGTATCTGACCCTGTATATAACTACTGACCCTGGATCTGACCCTGTATATAACTACTGACCCTGGATCTGACCCTGTATATAACTACTGACCCTGGATCTGACCCTGTATATAACTACTGACCCTGGATCTGACCCTGTAAATAACTACTGACCCTGTATATAACTACTGACCCTGGATCTGACCCTGTATATAACAACTGACCCTGGATCTGACCCTGTATATAACTACTGACCCTGTATATAACTACTGACCCTGGATCTGACCCTGTATATAACTACTGACCCTGGATCTGACCCTGTAGATAACTACTGACCCTGGATCTGACCCTGTATATAACAACTGACCCTGGATCTGACCCTGTATATAACTACTGACCCTGTATATAACTACTGACCCTGGATCTGACCCTGTATATAACTACTGACCCTGGATCTGACCCTGTATTTAACTACTGACCCTGGAACTGTCCCTGTATATAACTACTGACCCTGGATCGGACCCTGTAAATAGCTACTGACCCTGGATCTGACCATGTATATAGCTACTGACCCTGATGAGGCTCACACACACACACACACACACACACACACACACACACACACACACACACACACACAGACACAGACACAGACACACACACTCACACTCACACTCACACACTCACACTCACACTCACACTCACACTCACACTCACACTCACACTCACACTCAAACACACACACACACACAAATACACACAGACACACACACATTCCTTCACTCCCTCTCTAACATGTGAAGAGACATTACTAATGATAGTTAATGGAGATGAGTCTCCGGGCCTCCAGCTTCCAGGCTGCAGACTTCATAACAATCAAAGCACCTTTTACCTCTTTCATCTTATTGCACATCCCATAATGTCTGCTACATTGTATTCTACACCCAGCCTGCGTCCCAAAATGGCACCCTTTTCCCTTTAAAGTGTGTTAAGGCCATAAGGGTCTGGTCTCAAGTAGTGCACTATATAGGGAATAGGGCTCTGGTCTAAAGTAGTGCACTATATAGGGAATAGGGCTCTTGTCTAAAGTAGTGCACTATATAGGGAACATGGCTCTGGTCAACAGTAGTGCACTATATAGGGAATAGGGCCCTGGTCAACAGTAGTGCACTATATAGGGAATAGGGCCCTGGTCAACAGTAGTGCACTATATAGGGAATAGGGCTCTGGTCTAAAGTAGTGCACTATATAGGGAATAGGGCTCTTGTCTAAAGTAGTGCACTATATAGGGAACATGGCTCTGGTCAACAGTAGTGCACTATATAGGGAATAGGGCCCTGGTCAACAGTAGTGCACTATATAGGGAATAGGGCTCTGGTCTAAAGTAGTGCACTATATAGGGAATAGGGCTCTTGTCTAAAGTAGTGCACTATATAGGGAACATGGCTCTGGTCAACAGTAGTGCACTATATAGGGAATAGGGCCCTGGTCAACAGTAGTGCACTATATAGGGAATAGGGCCCTGGTCAACAGTAGTGCACTATATAGGGAATAGGGCTCTGGTCTAAAGTAGTGCACTATATAGGGAATAGGGCTCTTGTCAAAGTAGTGCACTATATAGGGAATAGGGCTCTGGTCTAAAGTGCACTACTTTAGACCAGAGCCCTATTCCCTATACAGTGCACTACTTTAGACCAGAGCCCTATATATATAGGGATATATATATAGGGAATATGGCTCTGGTCTAAAGTAGTGCACTATATAGGGAATAGGGCTCTGGTCTTAAGTAGTGCACTATATAGGGAATTGGGCTCTGGTCTAAAGTAGTGCACTATATAGGGAATAGGGCTCTGGTCTAAGGTAATGCACTATATAGAGAATAGGGCTCTGGTCTAAAGTAGTGCACTATATAGGGAATAGGGCCCTGGTGTAAAGTAGTGCACTATATAGGGAATAGGGCTCTGGTCTAAAGTAGTTCACTATATAGGGAATAGGACTCTGGTCTAAGGTAATGCACTATATAGGGAATAGGGCTCTGGTCTAAAGTAGTGCACTATATAGGGAATTGGGCTCTGGTCTAAAGTAGTGCACTATATAGGGAATAGGGCTCTGGTCTAAGGTAATGCATTATATAGGGAATAGGGCTCTGGTCTAAAGTAGTGCACTATATAGGGAATAGGGCCCTGGTCTAAAGTAGTGCACTATATAGGGAATAGGGCTCTGGTCTTACTTAGTGCACTATGTAGGAAATAGGGCTCTGGTCTAAAGTAGTGCACTATATAGGGAATAGGGTTCTGGTCTAAAGTAGTGCACTATATAGGGAATAGGGTTCTGGTCTAAAGTAGTGCACTATATAGGGAATAGGGTTCTGGTCTAAAGTAGTGCACTATATAGGGAATAGGGTTCTGGTCTAAAGTAGTGCACTATATAGGGAATAGGGTTCTGGTCTAAAGTAGTGCACTATATAGGGAATAGGGCTCTGGTCTAAAGTAGTGCACTATATAGGGAATAGGGCTCTGGTCTAAAGTAGTGCACTATATAGGGAATAGGGATCTGGTCTAAAGTAGTGCACTATATAGGGAATAGGGCTCTGGTCTAAAGTAGTGCTCTATATAGGGAATAGGGCTCTGGTCTTACTTAGTGCACTATGTAGGGAATAGTGCTCTGGTCTAAAGTAGTGCACTATATAGGGAATATGGCTCTGGTCTAAAGTAGTGCTCTATATAGGGAATAGGGCTCTGGTCTTACTTAGTGCACTATGTAGGGAATAGGGCTCTGGTCTAAAGTAGTGCACTATATAGGGAATAGGACTCTGGTCTAAAGTAGTGCACTATATAGGGAATAGGACTCTGGTCTAAAGTAGTGCACTATATAGGGAATAGGGTGCCATTTGGGATGTTTTCTGAATCATACACGACGAGGACAATCAATGATGTCTGTGATAAGAAAATCCGGAGTGAGATGAACCCAGTTAATTTGAATAACGATAAGGAGTACAGTACATTAGGTTTTAAAACCCTCCTACAGTTTCTACATGTGACTCAGTCCATGTAATTAAAGTTCAATATGACTCAAATATGTGGCTCCTGTGATTTTAAACTATGACATTGACATAGAGTTTTACAATAATTTCGGGGAAGTGATTGTGAAAAAGTCTAAAATGTGTTTGAGATGGATAGCTCTTTTGATCTAACTAAATAATTGTTAATAAAATAATCAGCTTTCATGCCCACGTGTGACAGTGAATGTAATATATTTATATGAGAAAAGTCACTGATTATACTAATCTTTAATGACAAACTGTCTCCTATTCGGTTATTTCAAGGAATATGTGATTAACTGTCGTTCTGAGTTGAAACATCTTTATTAGTTGATGTTGTTTTAATTTCCATGGAAGACTTGCCATCGGATGAACTGTTTGTGTCACTCAGTTATCACAGATCATTTGTTAAAGACTTTCTTAGTGTTGTGATTAGTAGATTACATGAGAGATACCGGAGCTCCTGTTCCTCAACTAAATCACTTTAACGTTTTCATTTTCCACGTTTGACCCCTTTCCTTTCATCATTAATTCATCATTAATTCATCATCAAACAAAAAACTCTAAAAACACAAAGTCAAATAAATAGTTTTTCTTCTTAGAAGAGCAGACATCTGTTATCATCCAGTGACAAACACACCTCTCATGGTATTTAGAGGGGGGGGGGGGGCATGGCTTTCAGGTGACTGGAGCAGCTCTTTCTGTGTCCAAACCACATTAATCAAGTGATTTGGTGGCTGCTGAGGTGTGTGAGTCTTTGATCATGTGTGTGTGTGTGTGTGTGTGTGTGTGTGTGTGTGTGTGTGTGTGTGTGTGTGTGTGTGTGCGTGCGCGTGTGTGTGTGTGTGTGAATGTGTGAATGTGTGTGTGTGTGTGTGTGTGTGTGTGTGTGTGTGCACGTGCTTGCGTGTGTGAATGTGTGAATGTGTGAATGTGTGTCTAGTTCTGACTCCATTTATGAGGAAACGGAGGTTATTGTGGATGACAGGATGACCATCTGACCTATTATCCATCGACGCCAGGCTTCTGGGGCTAAGACACACACGCACACGCACGCACGCACACACACACACACACACACACACACGCACGCACGCATGCACGCACGCGCACACACACACACACACACACACACACACACACACACACACACACACACACACTCACACACGCACGCACGCATGCACGCACACACGCACGCACACACACACACACACACACACACACACACACACACACACACACACACACACACACACATAGCACACACACACGCACACACACACTCACACACTCACACACACACACACACACACACACACACACACACACACACACACACACACACACACATACCCCCCACACCCCCACCAACACGTTCGACCTTGCCTCCTCCACTAGCCTGCAGAGCCTCTTGTTTTTATATCCACACAGCAATTACATCCCTCCATCCCTCCCTCCCTACCTCCCTCCATCCTACCTACCTCCCTCCCTCCCTCCATCCTACCTCCCTCCCTCCCTCCCTCTCTCCCTCCCTCCATCCTACCTACCTACCTACCTCCCTGCATCCTACCTACCTCCCTCCCTCCATCCTACCTACCTACCTACCTACCTACCTACCTACCTACCTACCTACCTACCTACCTACCTACCTACCTACCTACCTCCCTCCCTCCCTCCCTCCCTCCCTCATCCATCCTACCTACCTGCCTACCTACCTACCTACCTCCATCCTACCTCCCTCCCTCCCTCCCTACCTACCTCCGTCCCTCCGTCCCTCCCTCCCTCCCTCCCTACCTACCTCCGTCCCTCCCTCCCTCCCCCCTAGTTCTTAAAATTATTATAAAAAGTGAAAAACACCCAATGAAATACTAATAATATAAATAATAATAATAACAGTGAACAACAAAATGTTATTTTCCTAAAACCAGTCTCTGCCTAAAATGCCATAATGTCATTCTATAGAAACAGTTATGTTCTCTTAAAGACACAGCTATCAGAAACAGCTCTGTTCTCTTAAAGACACAGCTATAGCAGATGAAGCACTAGAGAGAAAACAAAGCCATTGGTTGGAATAACAAAAGAAAGGATGAAATCTAATAGGAGGTGTTGGTGTGTAATTAAAATAGGCTTGTCTTGGCTGGAGGGGTGCGTGACGAAGGGAGGAAGGAGCGAGGGAAGGGTGTGTGTGTGTCCGTGCATGCGTATGCGTTCTTAGGAAAGTGTGGACACGCGTGAGCATGTGTATCCGAGTGTAAAGGACATCACGTTGCGTTTGCTTAGTGAGTACCACTTCCTCCTGATTCGGCTCACACCGAGGTTTGAAACCAGGACCTCTGCCTTGCTAGCACACGTGACCACCCTCCTGAAGTGTGTTACCAGTATGAACCACCGAACAGTTAACAATTTTGCGGCTTGAGGCTGAGGAGTTACAGGCCTTCACACAGCTTTCACATGTGCTCCACTTGCGTGTGTGTTTGTGTCTGTATATGCGTGTGTGTGCTTGCGTGCATGCGTGCGGGTGTGGTGTGTATGTGTGTGTGTGTTTGTGCGTGTGTGTGGAATGTGCATGCGTGTGTGTGTCTGTGTGTGTGTGTGTGTGTGTGTGTGTGTGTGTGTGTGTGTGTGGTGTGTGTGTGTGTGTCTGCATACGCATGTGTGTGTGCATGTGTGTGTGTTTGTGTGTGTGTGTGTGTGTGTGTGTGTGTGGTGTTAAGACATCCAATGCTTCACCATTTCTCAGAGAACAGAGGCACCTCGGCCATAGCTTAATCTAAACATGTCTTATCCAATGGGCTGTTAGAACTGACACTCGTAACCTTTGACCTACATCGTTACTGGGGTCACAGGGTGAAATTATTTCTATTTCAGGGTATGAGGTCATATGCAGTATGATTTGTTTGCATGCTTTCAGGGACGACAAGGGGGAGAGAGAGAGTGTGTGTGTGTGTGTGCGAGCTGGCCCCAGGGCCACTTTCAGCCATCTCTTTTAATAAACTTTAGCCAAGTTCACCACACAATATCAGACCTGAGACGAGGCTGAGGAAGAGAATAAAGGAGGAAGGGGGGGACAGATAGGGAGGACGGGAGGGGAGTGTGTGTGTGTGTGTGTGTGTGTGTGTGTGTGTGTGTGTGAGAATTTGAATGTGAATGTTAATGGCTGTTTTAGCGATGAGGTCCAGACTCCATGTACTGAGTCTATAGGATGGGAGTGACTACACATTGAAGCTGGAGAAAAACAAACATAGACTGCCCACCCCAACTTACGCCCTGACCATACTAAAACAAAGATAAAAAACAGAACTATGGTCAGAACGTGACAGTACCCCCCCCCCCCAAAGGTGCGGACTCCGGCCGCAAAACCTAAACCTATAGGGGAAGGTCTGGGTGGGCCTGTCCGCGGTGGTGGCTCTGGCGCGGGACGTGTACCCCACTCCACCATAGTCCTTCTCCGCCTCTCTGTGGCCTCTTAAGAGTGGCGACCCTCGCCGCCGACCTTGGACTGGGGACCCTCGCCACGGGTGCCGAATGGACGGGAGATTCCGGCAGCGCCGGACAGGCGGGAGACTCAGGCAGCTCCGGAGTGAAGGACGATTCCGGCATCGCCGGCGTGACAGGCGGCTCTGGCAGCTCCTGGCTGACTGACGGCTCTGGCAGTTCCTGGCTGACTGACGGCTCAGGACAGTCTTCTGAGGAGGAGAAGCGAGAAGGATCGGAGGACCAAGGTGCAGCGTGGTAAGTGTTCATGTCTTTTTAATAAACAAACTGAACACTGGGAAAAAAAACAATAAACGATGTGAACAAAACTAAACAGTACCGTGTGGCCCAAACACTCACATGGAAACAAACACCCCCAACCCGAAACTGAAACCCAGGCTACCTAAGTAATATTCTCAATCAGGGACAACAATTGACAACAGCCTTTGATTGAGAACCATACCAGGCCGAACTCAAAAATCAACATAGAAAAACAAACATAGACTGCCCACCCAACTCACGCCCTGACCATACTAAAATAACAGAACTATGGTCAGAACGTGACAACAATCACAATACGACTGTAATCTACAATCACAATACGACTGTAATCTACAGTCACAATACAACTGTAATCTACAATCACAATACGACTGTAATCTACAGTCACAATACAACTGTAATCTACAATCACAATACGACTGTAATCTACAGTCACAATACAACTGTAATCTACAGTCACAATACAACTGTAATCTACAGTCACAATACAACTGTAATCTACAATCACAATACGACTGTAATCTACAGTCACAATACAACTGTAATGTACAGTCACAATACGACTGTAATCTACAGTCACAATACAACTGTAATCTACAATCACAATACAACTGTAATCTACAGTCACAATACAACTGTAATCTACAGTCACAATACAACTGTAATCTACAGTCACAATACGACTGTAATCTACAGTCACAATACAACTGTAATCTACAGTCACAATACGACTGTAATCTACAGTCACAATACAACTGTAATCTACAATCACAATACGACTGTAATCTACAGTCACAATACAACTGTAATCTACAGTCACAATACAACTGTAATCTACAATCACAATACAACTGTAATGTACAGTCACAATACAACTGTAATCTACAATCACAATACAACTGTAATGTACAGTCACAATACAACTGTAATGTACAGTCACAATACAACTGTAATCTACAGTCACAATACAACTGTAATGTACAGTCACAATACAACTGTAATCTACAATCACAATACAACTGTAATCTACAATCACAATACAACTGTAATGTACAGTCACAATACAACTGTAATGTACAGTCACAATACAACTGTAATCTACAGTCACAATACAACTGTAATCTACAATCACAATACAACTGTAATGTACAAGAATACCATGATGGTTTAAAGCATCCTATGGTGTGTTGGTAATGAAAAGAGAGGTCAAAACACGCTAGAGTCACCACTCCTGATAAGAGCACATGTGATAAGGGATGATTGTACTCTAAGAGCCACTTCCACATAGTCATAGACATCTATCTCAACAAATAGCCATGGTTGCCTGTTCCGGGTTAGGGGAAGAAATAGAGACCCGCACACTGTTGAAAAACACCATGAAAATATCCAAACCTGAGGCTTGGGTTCAGGCCATCATGAGTGGAAATTGTGTTGTAATTTAGTCCATGCTTTCTGGAAAAAAGCCAGGTGTATTCAACTGAAGGTCAGTGTTGTATTGAGAACCATACAATACAGTCCACTCTTGATAAGAGTCCACAGGATATGTGTATAGTCTGTTTAAGTGCAGCCCACTTCCACTGGCACAAACACTTATCTTACTTACTTCTCATACTTACAATTCAACATGTTTATTTAACATCTCTATTCAACATGGCTATTCAACATGGCTATTTAACATGGCTATTTAACATGGCTATTTAACATCTCTATTTAACATGGCTATTCAACATCTTTATTTAACATCTCTATTCAACATCTCTATTTAACATCTCTATTTAACATGGCTATTCAACATGGTTATTCAACATCTCTATTCAACATCTTTATTTAACATCTCTATTTAACATGGCTATTTAACATGGCTATTTAACATCTCTATTCAACATCTCTATTCAACATCTCTATTCAACATCTCTATTTAACATCTCTATTTAACATCTCTATTCAACATGGCTATTCAACATCTCTATTTAACATCTCTATTTAACATCTCTATTTAACATGGCTATTTAACATCTCTATTCAACATCTCTATTCAACATCTCTATTTAACATCTCTATTTAACATCTCTATTTAACATGGCTATTCAACATGGCTATTTAACATCTCTATTTAACATCTCTATTTAACATCTCTATTTAACATGGCTATTTAACATGGCTATTCAACATGGCTATTTAACATCTCTATTTAACATCTCTATTTAACATCTCTATTTAACATGGCTATTTAACATCTCTATTCAACATCTCTATTCAACATCTCTATTTAACATCTCTATTTAACATGGCTATTCAACATGGCTATTTAACATCTCTATTTAACATGGCTATTCAGCATGGCTATTTAACATCTCTATTTAACATCTCTATTCAACATGGCTATTTAACATCTCTATTTAACATGGCTATTCAACATCTCTATTCAACATCTCTATTTAACATCTCTATTCAACATCTCTATTCAACATCTCTATTCAACATCTCTATTCAACATCTCTATTCAACATGGAATATTCAACATCTCTATTCAACATGGCTATTTAACATCTCTATTCAACATGGCTATTCAACATCTCTATTCAACATCTCTATTTAACATCTCTATTCAACATGGCTATTCAACATCTCTAATTAACATCTCTATTTAACATGGCTATTCAACATGGCTATTTAACATGGCTATTTAATATCTCTATTCAACATGGCTATTCAACATCTCTATTCAACATGGCTATTCAACATGGCTATTTAACATGGCTATTTAACATCTCTATTCAACATGGCTATTCAACATGGCTATTTAACATGGCTATTTAACATGGCTATTTAACATCTCTATTTGACATGGCTATTTAACATCTCTATTCAACATGGCTATTCAACATGGCTATTTAACATGGCTATTTAACATGGCTATTTAACATCTCTATTTAACATGGCTATTTAACATCTCTATTTAACATCTCTATTTAACATCTCTATTTAACATGGCTATTCAACATGGCTATTTAACATGGCTATTTAACATGGCTATTTAACATCTCTATTTAACATGGCTATTTAACATCTCTATTTAACATCTCTATTTAACATCTCTATTTAACATGGCTATTCAACATGGCTATTTAACATGGCTATTTAACATGGCTATTTAACATCTCTATTCAACATGGCTATTCAACATGGCTATTTAACATGGCTATTTAACATCTCTATTCAACATGGCTATTTAACATGGCTATTTAACATGGCTATTTAACATGGCTATTTAACATGGCTATTTAACATCTCTATTCAACATGGCTATTCAACATGGCTATTTAACATGGCTATTTAACATGGCTATTTAACATCTCTATTCAACATGGCTATTTAACATGGCTATTTAACATGGCTATTTAACATGGCTATTTAACATGGCTATTTAACATCTCTATTCAACATGGCTATTCAACATGGCTATTTAACATGGCTATTTAACATGGCTATTTAACATCTCTATTCAACATGGCTATTCAACATGGCTATTTAACATGGCTATTTAACATCTCTATTCAACATCTCTATTCAACATGGCTATTCAACATGGCTATTTAACATGGCTATTTAACATCTCTATTCAACATGGCTATTTAACATCTCTATTCAACATCTCTATTTAACATCTATATTTAACATGGCTAATCAACATGGCTATTCAACATCTCTATTCAACATGGCTATTTAACATCTCTATTCAACATGGCTATTCAACATCTCTATTTAACATGGCTATGTAACATGGCTATTCAACATGGCTATTCAACATCTCTATTCAACATCTCTATTCAACATGGCTATTTAACATCTCTATTTAACATGGCTATTTAACATGGCTATTTAACATGGCTATTTAACATGGCTATTTAACATCTCTATTCAACATGGCTATTCGACACGGCTATTTAACATGGCTATTTAACATCTCTATTTAACATGGCTATTTAACATGGCTATTTGACATCTCTATTCAACATGGCTATTTAACATCTCCATTCAACATGGCTATTTAACATGGCTATTTAACATGGCTATTTAACATGGCTATTTAACATGGCTATTTAACATGGATATTTAACATGGCTATTTAACATGGCTATTTAACATGGCTATTTAACATGGCTATTTAACATGGCTATTTAACATGGCTATTTAACATCTCTATTTAACATGGCTATTTAACATCTCTATTTAACATGACTATTTAACATGGCTATTTAACATGGCTATTTAACATGGCTATTTAACATCTCTATTCAACATGGCTATTCAACATGGCTATTTAACATGGCTATTTAACATCTCTATTCAACATGGCTATTTAACATCTCTATTCAACATCTCTATTTAACATCTATATTTAACATGGCTAATCAACATGGCTATTCAACATCTCTATTCAACATGGCTATTTAACATCTCTATTCAACATGGCTATTCAACATCTCTATTTAACATGGCTATGTAACATGGCTATTCAACATGGCTATTCAACATCTCTATTCAACATCTCTATTCAACATGGCTATTTAACATCTCTATTTAACATGGCTATTTAACATGGCTATTTAACATGGCTATTTAACATGGCTATTTAACATCTCTATTCAACATGGCTATTCGACACGGCTATTTAACATGGCTATTTAACATCTCTATTTAACATGGCTATTTAACATGGCTATTTGACATCTCTATTCAACATGGCTATTTAACATCTCCATTCAACATGGCTATTTAACATGGCTATTTAACATGGCTATTTAACATGGCTATTTAACATGGCTATTTAACATGGATATTTAACATGGCTATTTAACATGGCTATTTAACATGGCTATTTAACATGGCTATTTAACATGGCTATTTAACATGGCTATTTAACATCTCTATTTAACATGGCTATTTAACATCTCTATTTAACATGACTATTTAACATGGCTATTTAACATGGCTATTTAACATGGCTATTTAACATCTCTATTCAACATGGCTATTCAACATGGCTATTTAACATGGCTATTTAACATCTCTATTTAACATGGCTATTTAACATGGCTATTTAACATGGCTATTTGACATCTGTATTCAACATGGCTATTCAACATGGCTATCCAACATGGCTATTTAACATCTCTATTCAACATGGCTATTTAACATGGCTATTTAACATGGCTATTTAACATCTCTATTCAACATGGCTATTCAACATGGCTATTTAACATGGCTATTTAACATCTCTATTCAACATGGCTATTTAACATGGCTATTTAACATGGCTATTTAACATGGCTATTTAACATGGCTATTTAACATCTCTATTCAACATGGCTATTCAACATGGCTATTTAACATGGCTATTTAACATGGCTATTTAACATCTCTATTCAACATGGCTATTTAACATGGCTATTTAACATGGCTATTTAACATGGCTATTTAACATGGCTATTTAACATCTCTATTCAACATGGCTATTCAACATGGCTATTTAACATGGCTATTTAACATGGCTATTTAACATCTCTATTCAACATGGCTATTCAACATGGCTATTTAACATGGCTATTTAACATCTCTATTCAACATCTCTATTCAACATGGCTATTCAACATGGCTGTTTAACATGGCTATTTAACATCTCTATTCAACATGGCTATTTAACATCTCTATTCAACATCTCTATTTAACATCTATATTTAACATGGCTATTCAACATGGCTATTCAACATCTCTATTCAACATGGCTATTTAACATCTCTATTCAACATGGCTATTCAACATCTCTATTTAACATGGCTATGTAACATGGCTATTCAACATGGCTATTCAACATCTCTATTCAACATCTCTATTCAACATGGCTATTTAACATCTCTATTTAACATGGCTATTTAACATGGCTATTTAACATGGCTATTTAACATGGCTATTTAACATGGCTATTTAACATGGCTATTTAACATCTCTATTCAACATGGCTATTCAACATGGCTATTTAACATGGCTATTTAACATCTCTATTTAACATGGCATTTTAACATGTGTATTTGACATCTCTATTCAACATGGCTATTTAACATCTCCATTCAACATGGCTATTTAACATGGCTATTTAACATGGCTATTTAACATGGCTATTTAACATGGCTATTTAACATGGCTATTTAACATGGATATTTAACATGGCTATTTAACATGGCTATTTAACATGGCTATTTAACATGGCTATTTAACATGGCTATTTAACATCTCTATTTAACATGGCTATTTAACATCTCTATTTAACATGGCTATTTAACATGGCTATTTAACATGGCTATTTAACATGGCTATTTAACATCTCTATTCAACATGGCTATTCAACATGGCTATTTAACATGGCTATTTAACATCTCTATTTAACATGGCTATTTAACATGGCTATTTAACATGGCTATTTGACATCTCTATTCAACATGGCTATTCAACATGGCTATCCAACATGGCTATTTAACATCTCTATTCAACATGGCTATTTAACATGGCTATTTAACATGGCTATTTAACATGGCTATTTAACATGGCTATTTAACATCTCTATTCAACATGGCTATTCAACATGGCTATTTAACATGGCTATTTAACATGGCTATTTAACATCTCTATTCAACATGGCTATTTAACATGGCTATTTAACATGGCTATTTAACATGGCTATTTAACATCTCTATTCAACATGGCTATTCAACATGGCTATTTAACATGGCTATTTAACATCTCTATTCAACATGGCTATTCAACATGGCTATTGAACATGGCTATTTAACATCTCTATTCAACATCTCTATTCAACATGGCTATTCAACATGGCTATTTAACATGGCTATTTAACATCTCTATTCAACATGGCTATTTAACATCTCTATTCAACATGGCTATTTAACATGGCTATTTAACATGGCTATTTAACATGGCTATTTAACATGGCTATTTAACATCTCTATTCAACATGGCTATTCAACATGGCTATTCAACATGGCTATTTAACATGGCTATTTAACATGGCTATTTAACATGGCTATTTGACATGGCTATTTGACATCTCTATTTAACATGGCTATTTAACATGGCTATTTAACATCTCTATTCAACATGGCTATTCAACATGGCTATTTAACATGGCTATTTAACATCTCTATTCAACATGGCTATTCAACATGGCTATTTAACATGGCTATTTAACATCTCTATTCAACATGGTTATTCAACATGGCTATTTAACATGGCTATTTAACATGGCTATTTAACATGGCTATTTAACATGGCTATTTGACATCTCTATTCAACATGACTATTTAACATGGCTATTTAACATCTCTATTCAACATGGCTATTTAACATGGCTATTTAACATCTCTATTCAACATGTTTATTCAACATGGCTATTTAACATCTCTATTCAACATGGCTATTTAACATGGCTATTTAACATGGCTATTTAACATGTCTATTTAACATGGCTATTTAACATGGCTATTTAACATGGCTATTTAACATCTCTATTCAACATGGTTATTCAACATGGCTATTTAACATGGCTATTTAACATGGCTATTTAACATGGCTATTTAACATGGCTATTTGACATCTCTATTCAACATGACTATTTAACATGGCTATTTAACATCTCTATTCAACATGGCTATTTAACATGGCTATTTAACATCTCTATTCAACATGGCTATTTGACATCTCTATTTAACATGGCTATTTAACATGGCTATTTAACATCTCTATTCAACATGGCTATTCAACATGGCTATTTAACATGGCTATTTAACATGGCTATTTAACATCTCTATTCAACATGGCTATTCAACATGGCTATTTAACATGGCTATTTAACATCTCTATTCAACATGGTTATTCAACATGGCTATTTAACATGGCTATTTAACATGGCTATTTAACATGGCTATTTGACATCTCTATTCAACATGACTATTTAACATGGCTATTTAACATCTCTATTCAACATGGCTATTTAACATGGCTATTTAACATCTCTATTCAACATGTTTATTCAACATGGCTATTTAACATGGCTATTTAACATCTCTATTCAACATGGCTATTTAACATGGCTATTTAACATGGCTATTTAACATGTCTATTTAACATGGCTATTTAACATGGCTATTTAACATGGCTATTTAACATGGCTATTCAACATGGCTATTTAACATGTCTATTTAACATGTCTATTTAACATGGCTATTTAACATGGCTATTTAACATGGCTATTTAACATGGCTATTCAACATGGCTATTTAACATGGCTATTTAACATGGCTATTTAACATGGCTATTTAACATGGCTATTTAACATGGCTATTCAACATGGCTATTTGACATGGCTATTTAACATGGCTATTTAACATCTCTATTCAACATGGCTATTCAACATGGCTATTTAACATGGCTATTTAACATCTCTATTCAACATGGTTATTCAACATGGCTATTTAACATGGCTATTTAACATGGCTATTTAACATGGCTATTTGACATCTCTATTCAACATGACTATTTAACATGGCTATTTAACATCTCTATTCAACATGGCTATTTAACATGGCTATTTAACATCTCTATTCAACATGTTTATTCAACATGGCTATTTAACATGGCTATTTAACATCTCTATTCAACATGGCTATTTAACATGGCTATTTAACATGGCTATTTAACATGTCTATTTAACATGGCTATTTAACATGGCTATTTAACATGGCTATTTAACATGGCTATTCAACATGGCTATTTAACATGTCTATTTAACATGTCTATTTAACATGGCTATTTAACATGGCTATTTAACATGGCTATTTAACATGGCTATTCAACATGGCTATTTAACATGGCTATTTAACATGGCTATTTAACATGGCTATTTAACATGGCTATTTAACATGGCTATTTAACATGGCTATTTAACATGGCTATTCAACATGGCTATTTAACATCTCTATTCAACATGGCTATTTAACATGGCTATTTAACATGGCTATTTAACATGTCTATTTAACATGGCTATTTAACATGGCTATTTAACATGGCTATTCAACATGGCTATTTAACATGTCTATTTAACATGTCTATTTAACATGGCTATTTAACATGGCTATTCAACATGGCTATTCAACATGGCTATTCAACATGGCTATTTAACATGGCTATTCAACATCTCTATTCAACATGGCTATTCAACATGGCTATATTAAGACATTAGGGATGTGTGGAACACTAATAGTACACTATAAGTCTGGAGGAAGAGGATTCTACTGGATGATTCTAATACTGCCTCTCATAGCCTTGGAGGCCTTGAGATATTCTATGGTATTTCGCTTAGTTTCACTGATGTCCAATAGTTTCAGACAAACGTTGACATGTGGGTCAACTCTGTGTGTGTGTGTGTGTGTGTGTGTGTGTGTGTGTGTGTGTGTGTGTGTGTGTGTGTGTGTGTGTGTGTTTCTGTGTGTGTGTGTGTGTGTGTGTGTGTGTGTGTGTGTGTGTGTGTGTGTGTGTGTGTGTGTGTGTGTGTTTCTGTGTGTGTGTGTGTGTGTGTGTGTGTGTGTGTGTGTGAGAGTGTGTGTGTGTGAGTGTGTGTGTGTGTGTGCGTGTGTGTGCGTGTGTGTGCGTGTTTGTGTGTGCGCGTGCGTGCGCGTGCGTGCGTGCGTGCGTGTGTGTGTGTGTGTGTGTGCATGTAGACGTAAACGCAGGTTCAGGCCCTGGAGCCACATTCAGCCGTCTCACTTAATACACTTTAGCCAAGCTCACCACACAATATCAGACCTGAGATGAGACTGGGGAGGAGAGGGAGGGGGTAGGGGGTGACAGGGATAGAGAGGGAGGGAGGCAGCATAGAACAATCAGAGAGTGAGGGAAGGAGGCAGGCAGAGGGAAAGGGGAGAAGAGGGAGGAGGTAGTAATAGACACACAGACACACACAGACACACACAGAAACACACAAAGAGACACACAGACACAAAGAGACACACATACACAAAGAGACACAATGAAACACAGAGACACACAGAAACACAGAGACACACAGAAACACAGAGACACACAGAAACACACAGAAACACACAGAGACACACAGGAAAACACAGAAACACACAGAGACACACAGACAAAAAGAGACACACAGACACACACAGAAACACAGAGACACACAGAAACACTGAGACACATAGAAAAACACAGAAACACACAGGGACACACAGATACACAGAGACACACAGATCCACATAGACACACAGAAACACTGAGACACATAGAAAAACACAGAAACACACAGAAACACACAGGGACACACAGAAACACACAGGGACACACAGAAACACAGAGACACACACATCCACATAGACACACTGAAACACACATAGACACACAAAAACACACATAGACACATAGACACACAGAAACACAGAAACACATAGACACACAGAAACACATAGACACATAGACACACAGAAACACATAGACACATAGACACATAGACACAAAGAAACACATAGACACACAGAAACACACAGAGACGCATAGACACAGAGACACACTGGGGAACAAAGACACACAGAGACACACATAGAAACAGAGACACACAAAAACACACATAGACACATAGACACACAGAAACACACATAGACACATAGACACACAGAAACACATAGACACACAGAAACACACATAGACGCATAGACACAGAGACACACTGGGGAACAAAGACACACAGAGACACACATAGAAACAGAGACACACAAAAACACACATAGACACATAGACACACAGAAACACACATAGACACATAGACACACAGAAACACATAGACACACAGAAACACACATAGACGCATAGACACAGAGACACACTGGGGAACAAAGACACACAGAGACACACATAGAAACAGACACACTGGGGCACAAAGACACATAGAAACACACAAAGACACACAGAAACACACATAGACACACAGAAATACACATAGACACACAGAAACACACATAGACACACAGAAATACACATAGACACACAGAGATACACATAGACACATATACACACAGAAACACATAGACACATAGACACACAGAAACACATAGACACACACATCCACATAGACACACTGAAACACACATAGACACACAAAAACACACATAGACACACAGAAACACATAGACACATAGACACATAGACACAAAGAAACACATAGACACACAGAAACACACATAGACGCATAGACACAGAGACACACTGGGGAACAAAGACACACAGAGACACACATAGAAACAGAGACACACAAAAACACACATAGACACATAGACACACAGAAACACACATAGACACATAGACACACAGAAACACATAGACACACAGAAACACACATTGACGCATAGACACAGAGACACACTGGGGAACAAAGACACACAGAGACACACATAGAAACAGAGACACACAAAAACACACATAGACACATAGACACACAGAAACACACATAGACACATAGACACACAGAAACACATAGACACACAGAAACACACATAGACGCATAGACACAGAGACACACTGGGGAAAAAAGACACACAGAGACACACATAGAAACAGAGACACACAAAAACACACATAGACACATAGACACACAGAAACACACATAGACACATAGACACACAGAAACACATAGACACACAGAAACACACATAGACGCATAGACACAGAGACACACTGGGGAACAAAGACACACAGAGACACACAGAGAAACAGAGACACACAAAAACACACATAGACACATAGACACACAGAAACACACATAGACACTAAGACACACAGAAACACATAGACACACAGAAACACACATAGACGCATAGACACAGAGACACACATAGAAACAGAGACACACTGGGGCACAAAGACACACAGAAACACACATAGACACACAGAAATACACATAGACACACAGAAATACACATAGACACATATACACACAGAAACACATAGACACATAGACACACAGAAACACAAACATATATACACACACACACACACACACACACACACACACACACACACACACACACACACTTGAACTACTGTCCAATTATTCTAAACTAGCCTAGCAGGGTCTTAGTAGGGCACAAAACATGACGCAAAACACAACCATCTAGAACCCGCTAATGTGTGTGTGTGTGTGTGTGTGTGCGTGTGTGTGTGTGTGTGTGTGTTTGTGTGTGTGCGTCTGTCTGTCTGTCTGTGTGTGTGTGTGTGTGTGCGTGTGTGTGTGTGTGTGTGTGTGTGTGTGTGTGTGTGTGTGTGTGTGTGTGTGTGTGTTTGTGTGTGCTCTGCTGCTGTGATCAGAATAATGAGTTACCAGGAGTTAAAAATGGGGTGAGAGAAACAGAGGAGAGAAGAAAAAACTAGAAACACTTCATGTTGGTTCTATCTCCTCTGGTGTGTCAGTGTTGTTTAAGGTCTGCCTCTCCACACGTTGGCTCCCTCCCTTCAGCTGCCTGCTTCTGTGGCTCATCCTCTGCCTCATTTGCAATCGCTCATCTCGTCCTCCGGGGAGAGTTAACCTTTGTCGTCCGTTTGCTGGGCCCCAAGCAATGATTAGAGAGAGAGAGGGAAGGGAGGTTGTAGAGAGAAAGAGAGGGGGGGTAGATAGAGATGGTCAGAGAGAGAGAGGGAAGGGAGGTTGTAGAGAGAGAGAGGGAAGGGAGGTTGTAGAGAGAGAGAGGGGAGGGAGGTTGTAGAGAGAGAGGGGGTGGGAGGTTGTAGAGAGAGAGAGAGAGGGAAGGGAGGTTGTAGAGAGAGAGAGGGGCGGGTAGATAGAGATTGTCAGAGAGAGAGAGGGAAGGGAGGTTGTAGAGAGAGAGAGGGAAGGGAGGTTGTAGAGAGAGAGAGAGAGAGGGAAGGGAGGTTGTAGAGAGAGAGAGAGGGAAGGGAGGTTGTAGAGAGAGAGAGAGGGGAGGGAGGTTGTAGAGAGAGAGAGAGAGGGAAGGGAGGTTGTAGAGAGAGAGAGAGGGGAGGGAGGTTGTAGAGAGAGAGAGAGGGGAGGGAGGTTGTAGAGAGAGAGAGAGAGGGAAGGGAGGTTGTAGAGAGAGAGAGAGAGGGGAGGGAGGTTGTATAGAGAGAGAGGGAAGGGCGGTTGTAGAGAGAGAGAGGGAAGGGAGGTTGTAGAGAGAGAGCAAGGGGGGGTAGATAGAGATGGTCAGAGAGAGAGGAAACATTATAAAGGGAGGGGGTGAAGAGAGGGGGAGAGAAGAGGAATACAACACGTCAGCCAACCAACCAGTCAGCCAGCCAACCAGTCAGCCAGCCAACCAGTCAGCCAGCCAACCAACAATCCTCAGGCCTGCTCTATGTTCAAACACTCACACACACTCAGGTTTGCTCCACACACACACATGGACCCACACACACACACATGGACTCACACACACACACACATGGACCCACACACACACACATGGACCCACACACACACACATGGACTCAGACACACACACATGGACCCACACACACACACATGGACCCACACACACACACACATGGACTCACACACACACACATGGACCCACGCACACACACATGGACACACACACAAACACATGGACTCACACACACACACACACATACGTACTAACACACACACATACGGACTCTCACACACACACACACACACACACACACACACACACACACACACACACACACACACACACACGGACTCAAACACACACGGACTCACACACACACACACGGACTCACACAAACACGCACGGACACACACACACACGGACTCACTCACACACATACGGACTCACACACACAAATGGACTCACACACACACACATGGACTCACACACACACCCACATGGACTCACACACACAAATGGACTCACACACACACACACACACACACACACACACACACACACACACACACACACACACATGGACTCACACACACACACACACACATGGACTCGCACACACACACACACACACACACACGGACTCACACACAAACACTCTGTCATTCTCCATCTACTGCCTCTCCTAGTTCCTCCTCTGTGATTCTCCATCTACCCCATCTCCTAGTTCCTCCTCTGTCATTCTCCATCTACTCCCTCTCCTAGTTCCCCCTCTGTCATTCTTCATCTACCCCCTTTCCTAGGTCCCCTCTCTCATTCTCCATCTACCCCCTCTCCGAGTTCCCCCATCTGTCAATCTCTCCTAGTACCCCCTCTCCTAGTGTCCCCCTCTCTCATTCTCCATCTACCCCCTCTCCTAGTTTCCCCTCTCTCATTCTCCATCTACCCACTCTCCTAGTTTCCCCTCTCTCATTCTCTCTCTACCCCCTCTCCGAGTTCCCCCATCTGTCAATCTCTCCTAGTACCCCCTCTCCCAGTGTCCCCCTCTCTCAATCTCCATCTACCCCATCTCCGAGTTCCCCCATCGGTCAATATCTCCTAGTACCCCCTCTCCTAGTGTCCCCCTATCTCAATCTCCATCTACCACCTCTCCTATTTTCCCCTCGCTCATTCTCCCTCTACCCCCTCTCCCAGTGTCCCCCTCTCTAATTCTCAATCTACCCCCTCGCCCAGTCCCCGCCTCTCTCATTCTCCATCTACCCCCTCTCCTAGTGCCCCCATCTGTCAATCTCCCTCTACCCCCTCTCCTAGTTCCCCATCTGTCAATCTCCCTCTACCCCCTCTACTAGTTCCCCATCTGTCATTCTCCCTCTACCCCCTCGTCTAGTGGCCCCATCTGTCAATCTCCCTCTACCCCCTCTCCTAGTTCCCCCATCTGTCAATCTCTCTCTACCCCCTCGCCCAGTCCCCACCTCTCTCATTCTCCATCTACCCCCTCTCCTAGTTCCCCATCTGTCATTCTCCAAATACCCCCTATCCTAGTTCCCCCTCTCTCATTCTCACTCTACCCCCTCTCCTAGTGTCCCTATCTGTCAATCTCCCTCTACCCCCACTCCTACGTCCCCTCTCTCATTCTCCATCTACTCCCTCTCTTAGTCTCCCTCTTTTGTTCTCCCTCTACCCCCTCTCCTATTTCCCCCTCTCTCATTCTCAATCTACCCCATCTCTCAATCTCCGTATACCCCCTTTCCTAGTTCCCCATCTGTCAATCTCCATCTAACCCTTCACCGAGTTCCCCCTCTCCCAATCTCCCTCTACCCCCTCTCCTACGTCCCCTCTCTCATTCTCCATCTACCCCCTCTCCTAGTCTCCCTCTTTCATTCTCCCTTTACACCCTCTCCTAGTTCCCACCTCTCCCTCCTCTCGCAGTGTCCCCCTCTCATTCTCCCTCTACCCCCTGTCCTAGTGGCCCCCTCTCTCAATCTCTATCTACCCCATCTCTCAAACTCCATATACCCCCTTTTTTAGTCTCCCTCTTTCGTTCTCCATCTAACCCCTCTCCTAGTTCCCCCTCTCCCAATCTCCCTCTACCCCCTCTCCCAGTGTCCCTCTCTCATTCTCCATCTACCCCTTCTCCTAGTTCCCCCTCTCTCATTCTCCATCTACCCCATCTCTCAATCTCCATATACCCCCTCTCCTAGTCCCCCTCTTTCATTCTCCCTTTACCCCCTCTCCTAGTTCCCACTCTCTCATTCTCCCTCTACCCCCTCTCCTAGTGTCATTCTCCCTCTACCCCCTCTGCTAGTTCCCCAACTGTCAATCACCCTCTACCCATTATCCTAGTTCCCCCTCTCTCATTCTCCATCTACCCCTTCTCCTAGTTCCCCCTCTCTCAATCTCCATCTACCCCCTCTCCTAGTTCCCCCTCTCTCAATCTCCATCTACCCCCTCTCCTAGTTCCCCCTCTCTCAATCTCCATCTACCCCCTCTCCTAGATCCCCCTCTCTCAATCTTTCTCTACCCCCTCTCCCAGTGTCCCCCTCTCATTCTCCATCTACCCCTTCTCCTAGTTCCCCCTCTCTCAATCTCCATCTACCCTCTCTCCTAGTTCCCCCTCTCTCAATCTCCATCTACCCCCTCTCCTAGTTCCCCCTCTCTCAATCTCCATCTACCCCATCTCCTAGTTTCCCGTCTGTCATTCTCCCTCTACCCCCTCTCCTAGTTTCCCCTCTCTCATTCTCCCTCTACCCCCTCTCCTAGTTCCCCCTCTCTCATTCTCCCTCTACCCCCTCTCCTAGTGTCATTCTCCATCTACCCCATCTCCTAGTTCCCCCATCTGTCAATCTCTCCTCTGTCTTCCTTGGTTTGTTCCTGTCTTCCTTGGTTCCTTCTTGTCTTCCTTGGTTCCTTCCTGTCTTCCTTGGTTTCTTCCTGTCTTCCTTGGTTCCTTCCTGTCTTCCTTGATTCCTTCCTGTCTTCCTTGGTTTCTCTGACCTCCATCTCGTTGTTCAGTCCTCCAGAGTTTAGGCCATCTGTTCCACACAGCATCTTGGCCCACAACTCCAGAGGATGAGCAGTGTGTGTGTGTGTTTATATGTGAAAGTGTGTGCGTGTGTTCATATGTGAAAGTGTGTGTGTGTGTGTTCATACGTGAAAATGTGTGTGTGTGTGTTCATATGTGAAAATGTGTGTGTGTGTGTGTTTGTGTGTTTTTGTGCATTTTTCTCAATTAAGGGACCTCCCCTGTCCCCTGCATCTCCAGCCATGGTAGAGAAACTGATGAAACTCCAACACGCACACACACACACACCACACACACACACATACCCCCCCTACACACACACACACACACACACACACACACACCCTACACACACAAACACACACCCCACACACACACATACCTCTCCTTCACACACACACATACACCCCCCCTCCCCCTCACATACACACACACACACTCCCAAACACAAACATATACCCCCCTACACACACACACACACCCCACACACACACACCCCCCCTCCCCCGCACAGACACACACACACATTCCCACACACACACATACCCCCCTACACACACACACACACACACACACACACACATACACCCCCCTCCCCCTCACAGACACACACACACCCCACACACACACTAATACGCGGGTGACAGCATATGCAGAGCTTCTATTACACTATAGACTTTTGTGTTCCTTTGAAGTGTTCTGTCAACATCACGTCATTATGGACAGCTGTTAGTGATGTAGAGAATCCGTAGTGAGGCAGTGTTTTAATGTACGTCACAAATGACACCCTATTCCCGACATAGTGCACTACTTTTTTTTTACCAGTGCCAGTGTAGTTCAGGTAAGAATTAGTGCACTATGTAGGGAATAGTGTGCTATTTAGCCTAATTGCAGAACAGCTCTGATGTGATGTGTGAGGTGTAATCAATGCAAATGGATTTGTGTTTTAGATCACCTTGTTTGAGTAAACGGAAAAAGCCTCCCCAGGTGTACTCTATTTCTCTATCTCTCTTTCTTACTTTCTCTCGTTTTCTTCCTCTGTCGTTGAATTTAGGGTCTATGGGTTGTACATCATTTTCTTTCTGTCTCCCTGTCTCCCTGTCTCCCTGTCTGTCTGTCTGTCTGTCTGTCTGTCTGTCTGTCTGTCTGTCTGTCTGTCTATCTGTCTCTCTGCCTCCCTGTCTCTCTATCTATCTGTCTGTCTGTCTGTCTCTCTATCTCTATGTCTGTCTATCTGTCTTTATGTCTGTTTGTCTGTCTGTCTGTCTGTCTCTCTATCTCTATGTCTGTCTGTCTGTCTGTATGTCTGTCTGTCTGTCTGTCTGTCTGTCTGTCTGTCTGTCTGTCTGTCTCTCTATCTCTATGTCTGTCTATCTGTCTTTATGTCTGTCTGTCTGTCTGTCTGTCTGTCTGTCTGTCTGTCTGTCTGTCTCTCTGTCTCTCTGTCTCTCTGTCTCTCTGTCTCTCTGTCTTTCTATTAATGGTACAGTATAGTCTTAATGATACAGTATAATATTAATGATAGAGTAGAGTCTTAATGATACAGTATAGTATTAACGATACAGTGTAGTATTAATGATACAGTAGAATATTAATGATACAGTATAGTATTAATGATACAGTAGAGTCTTAATGATACAGTATAGTAGTAATGATACAGTAGTCTTAATGATACAGTATAGTCTTAATGATACAGTATAGTATTAAAGATTCAGTATAGTATTAATGATACAGTAGAGTCTTAATGATACAGTATAGTATTAATGATACAGTAGAGTCTTAATGATACAGTATAGTATTAATGATACAGTAGATTCTTAATGATACAGTATAGTCTTAATGATACAGTATTGTATTAATGATACAGTATAGTATTAATGATACAGTATGGTATTAATGATACAGTATAGTATTAATGATATAGTAGAGTCTTAATGATACAGTATAGTATTAATGATACAGTAGAGGCTTAATGATACAGTATAGTGTTAATGATACAGTAGCGTCTTAATGATACAGTATAGTCTTAATGATACAGTATTGTATTAATGATACAGTATAGTATTAATGATACAGTACAGTCTTAATGACACAGTATAGTATTAATGATACAGTATAGTATTAATGATACAGTATAGTATTAATGATACAGTAGAGTCTTAATGAGACAGTATAGTATTAATGATACAGTATAGTATTAATGATACATTAGAGTCTTAATGATACAGTATAGTATTAATGATACAGTAGAGTCTTAATGATACAGTATAGTATTAATGATACAGTAGAGTCTTAATGATACAGTATAGTATTAATGATACAGTAGATTCTTAATGATACAGTATAGTCTTAATGATACAGTATTGTATTAATGATACAGTATAGTATTAATGATACAGTATGTTATTAATGATACAGTATAGTATTAATGATATAGTAGAGTCTTAATGATACAGTATAGTATTAATGATACAGTATAGTATTAATTATACAGTAGAGTCTTAATGATACAGTATAGTCTTAATGATACAGTATTGTATTAATGATACAGTATAGTCTTAATAATACAGTATAGTCTTAATGATCTAGAATAGTCTTAATGATACAGTATAGTCTTATCTCCCGGTGTGAAGTAAACCTTCTTAGGGACGGATGTGTGTGTGTGTGTGTGTGTGTGTTTGTGTGTGTGCATGTGTGTGTGTGTGTGTGTGTGCACTCTCATGTGTCTCTCAGACAGCTGCTACTGAATAAACATTGTTTACCTCCTAATATATGAGGAAAGACCCCTAAGGTCTGAACTCTCTTCCCCAAAGCGCAAACACACACACACACACACACACACACACACACACACACACACACACACACACACACACACATACACACACACACACACACACACATACACACACACACACACAAACACACAAACACACACATAGATCTGAACTCTTAGTACCGTCAGATGGAATGGAACATATTGCCGTGGTAACCGTGCATTGAAGCCTGAAGTTCCATGTTAGTCCGTCATAATAGGAATAGAATGTAGAACTCAGGTTGACCTTCGATGGAAGATCACCTTCAGAACGTTTCTGGACTTCATGACTCCCTTTTCCCATTATGTTTCAGTCTAAAGACTAGACTCCTTATACAAGATTCTTTATGTGACGTAGTTATGAGGACAAATACGGCCCAAATGGCACTCTATTCACTTTCCTTCTGGTCCTGGCCAAGAGTTGTACACTAGGCCTTTTCAGGCAATAGGGTGCCTTTTGGGACGCTGACACTTGAGTCAGGCTTCTTTGTACGGCCTAGCAAAGAGTACGAATGGCAGGCATGCATCGTGATATTGTGAGTAGGATAAAGTTGGCTTTACACACTGAACTAGAGTCAGTTTGTCATCCAGCCCTTAATGGTTAAGGTTAGGAGTTAGTTGAGGGTAAAGCTGATCCTAGACCTGTACCTATAGGGCGACTTCGACCGCTCACAGTTGTTTTGAATGGAAGGTTGGGAATTCAAACCTATTAAACATAGCATTAGGCCTATTGTTAGCTAGTGTTAGCCCTTCCTGCTCTTCTATCAACACTGTTGAATTTACTTTCCACAGATGGATATTAAGCTGGACTAACTGAAAGGATGTGTTTCAAAATGATTAAACCACCTGGAACAGAATCATCAGGTTCAGTACATGGAGTGGATTCTACTATCTGATTAAACCACCTGGAACAGAATCATCAGGTTCAGTAAATGGAGTGGATTCTACTAGCTGATTAAACCACCTGGAACAGAATCATCAGGTTCAGTAAATGGAGTGGATTCTACTAGCTGATTAAACCACCTGGAACAGAATCATCAGGTTCAGTAAATGGAGTGGATTCTACTAGCTGATTAAACCACCTGGAACAGAATCATCAGGTTCAGTACATGGAGTGGATTCTACTAGCTGATTAAACCACCTGGAACCACCCTAATTTCTCCCGATGAGCTGTACAATGGTGACTCTGGCCGTGACCCCACTCCCTGCTGGTGTCTCAGGGGAAGTTGGGATATGGTGAACCTGGCCTTGACCCCACTCCCTGCTGGTGTCTCAGGGAGAGTTGGGATATGGTGACCCTGGCCGTGACCCCACTCCCTGCTGGTGTCTCAGGGAGAGTTGGGATATGGTGACCCTGGCCTTGACCCCACTCCCTGCTGGTGTCTCAGGGAGAGTTGGGATATGGTGACCCTGGCCTTGACCCCACTCCCTGCTGGTGTCTCAGGGGAAGTTGAGATATGGTGACCCTGGCCTTGACCCCACTCCCTGCTGGTGTCTCAGGGGAAGTTGAGATATGGTGACCCTGGCCTTGACCCCACTCCCTGATGGGATGGTGTAAAATTTAAAACATTTCCATTGCAAACTTGGGTGTAACATGACAAATATAACCGCCTCATATTATTATCTCTCTCTCTCTTCTTCTCTCTCTCTCTGTTATCTCTCTCTCTCCTCTCTCTCTCTTATCTCTCTCTCCTTCTCTCTCTCTCCTCTCTCTCTGTCTCTCTCTTATCTCTCTCTCTCTCCTCTCTCTCTCTTATCTCTCTCTCCTTCTCTCTCTCTGTTATCTCTCTCTCCTCTCTCTCTTATCTCTCTCTTATCTCTCTCTCTCCTTCTCTCTCTCTCTCTTATCTCTCTCTCCTTCTCTCTCTCTCCTCTCTCCCTGTCTCTCTCTCTTATCTCTCTCTCTCTCCTTCTCTCTCTCTCTCTTCTCTCTCTCTCTCTCTCCTTCTCTCTCTCTCCTCTCTCTCTGTCTCTCTCTCTTATCTCTCTCTCCTTCTCTCTCTCTGTTATCTCTCTTTCTCTCCTCTCTCTCTCTTATGTCTTTCTTATCTCTCTCTCTCTCCTTCTCTCTCTCTCCTCTCTCTCTGTCTCTCTCTTTCTTATCTCTCTCTCTCTCTCTCTCTCCTTCTCTCTCCTCATGTTCAGGCATATTCTAATAAGGAATGATGAAAGTACGGCCTTTCTTTTCCTCTGTCCCATATCTCCCCTGTTTTCTCTCTCTCTCCCTCTCTCTCTCTCTCTCTCTCTCTCTCTCTCTCCCTCTCTCTCTCTCTCTCTCTCTCTCTCTCTCTCTCCCTCTCTCTCTCTCTCTCTCTCTCTCTCTCTCTCTCCCTCTCTCTCTCTCTCTCCCTCTCTCTCTCTCTCTCTCTCTCTCTCTCTCTCTCTCTCTGTCTCTCTCTCTCTCTATCTCTCTCTCTCTCCCTCTCTCTCTCTCTCTCTCTCTCTCTCTCCGTTTCTCTTTTGTAGTGTGGCAGCTGTGCAGATTTCTCCTAAGGCTAATTTCAGCTTGTGTACAGTCAGTACAACCGGGCTTTGTTTCCAGAATGACCCATTTAAATCTGATAGAAGACACACCGTATTACACTTTCAAAAGGCCAAGTTGTAATCAGATTTAACGCATTAACTTAATGTGCCCCTGTGTGTGTGGAGTGGAGTGTGGAGTGTGGAGTGTGGAGTGTGGAGTGTGGTGTGTGGTGTGTGTGTGGTGTGTGGTGTGTGTGTGTGTGTGTGTGGTGTGTGGTGAGTGGTGTGTGTGTGTGTGTGTGTGTGTGTGTGTGTGGTGTGTGGTGTGTGGTGTGTGGTGTGTGGTGTGGTGTGGTGTGGTGTGGTGTGGTGTGGTGTGGTGTGTGTGTGTGTGTGTGTGTGTGTGTGTGTGTGTGTGTGTGTGTGTGTGTGTGTGTGTGGTGTGTGGTGTGTGGTGTGTGGTGTGTGGTGTTGTGTGTGTGTGTGTGTGTGTGTTCGTCATTGTATCATTATTATTTTTTAAACGTCTCCTCTCATTGTTATTCATGTTTTTCTTTCAGATCATTTTGATTGGAGTTTGGTTATGAACCGAGTCAGGAATGATAAACATCTTGGTAATGTAAATATGGGGGGGTGTACTCTCTGGGTTCTATTCATTAGACAGGCCTGTGGATGAACTAACACAATACCTTTCTATTGTGTGGCAAAGCAAACAGTTACTCTGATTCAATTCAACTCGCTCGCTCTCTCTGTCTTTTTCCATCTCTGAATTTCTCTCTCTCACACAAGCACACACTTAGCAGATGGTTATGTGAAGAAACGACTGTGGAATAAATGGCCTTGTACTCGAGTCTTTAAATAAGATGTTTTAGCACACTGTCTTTTCAAGCTCTGCACATAATGTCATGTCCAACTGAAAAGGACCTAATTTAATGGGAGTTCTGACTTGTTGAGAGGTGGTGAACGGCCTGATCAGACCTGGTTGTTTCACTCGTCTAATACATCACTGTGTGTGTGTGTGTGTGGTGTGTGGTGTGTGGTGTGTGGTGTGTGGTGTGGTGTGGTGGTGTGTGTTTGTGTGTGTGTGTGTGTGCTTAACTATACCTGTGGGGATCAGAAGTCCCCAGAAGAATAGTGAACAAACAAACATTTAACCAACTGGTGACAGTTAGTCCCCACAAGGTCAAATGCCTGATCCACCAGTTGGCCAACGACCTTCTACCCTCCCTCACTGACGAGACACTGCACTTAAGCAAACCCCCTCACAACGCACCTTCAGTCCCTTACCACGCCCTTCCAGCCCCACTCCACACCATTCTGCCCCTCACCACATACTTCCAGTCCCTCAACACACACTTCCAGTCCCTCACCACACACTTCCTGTCCCTCACCACACTCTTCCAGTCCCTCACCACACACTTCCAGTCCCTCACCACACACTTCCATTCCCTCACCACACACTTCCAGTCCCTCACCACACACTTCCAGCCCCTCACCACACACTTCAGCCCCTCACCACACACTTTCAGCCCCTCACCACACACTTCCATTCCCTCACCTCACACTTCCAGTCCCTCACCACACACTTCCAGCCCCTCACCACACACTTCCAGTCCCTCACCACACACTTCCAGCCCCTCACCACACACTTCCAGTCCCTCACCACACACTTCCAGCCCCTCACCACACACTTCTAGTCGCTCACCACACACTTCCAGCCCCTCACCACACACTTCCAGCCCTTCACCACACACTTCCAGTCGCTCACCACACACTTCCAGTCCCTCACCACACACTCCCAACCCCTCACCACACACTTCCAGCCCCTCACCACACACCTCCAGTACCTCACCACACACTTCCAGCCCCTCACCACACACTTCCAGCCCCTCACCACACACCTCCAGCCCCTCACCACACACTTCCAGCCCCTCACCACACACTTCCATTCCCTCACCTCACACTTCCAGTCCCTCACCACACACGTCCAGTCCCTCACCACACACTTCCAGCCCCTCACCACACACTTCCAGTCCCTCACCACACACTTCCAGCCCCTCACCACACACTTCCAGTCCCTCACCACACACTTCCAGCCCCTCACCACACACTTCAGCCCCTCACCACACACTTCCAGTCCCTCACCACACACTTACACCCCCTCACCACACACTTCCAGCCCCTCACCACACACTTCCAGCCCCTCACCACACACTTCCAGCCCCTCACCACACACTTCCAGTCCCTCACCACACACTTCCAGCCCCTCACCACACACTTCCAGTCGCTCACCACACACTTCCAGTCCCTCACCACACACTTCCAGCCCCTCACCACACACTTCCAGTCCCTCACCACACACTTCCAGCCCCTCACCACACACTTCCATTCCCCCACCTCACACTTCCAGTCCCTCACCACACACTTCCAGCCCCTCACCACACACTTCAGCCCCTCACCACACACTTTCAGCCCCTCACCACACACTTCCATTCCCTCACCTCACACTTCCAGTCCCTCACCACACACTTCCAGCCCCTCACCAAACACTTCCAGCCCCTCACCACACACTTCCAGCCCCTCACCACACACTTCCAGCCCCTCACCACACACTTCCATTCCCCCACCTCACACTTCCAGTCCCTCACCACACACTTCCAGCCCCTCACCACACACTTCAGCCCCTCACCACACACTTTCAGCCCCTCACCACACACTTCCATTCCCTCACCTCACACTTCCAGTCCCTCACCACACACTTCCAGCCCCTCACCAAACACTTCCAGCCCCTCACCACACACTTCCAGCCCCTCACCACACACTTCCAGCCACTCACCACACACTTCCAGTCCCTCACCACACACTTCCAGCCCCTCACCACACACTTCCAGTCCCTCACCACACACTTCCAGTCCCTTACCACACTTTTCCAGTCCCTCACCACTCCCTTGCAGACCCCGTTCCATCTCTTTCCATCCCCTTCCCAAGTCCTTCCATCCCCTTCCCAGCTCCTTCCATCCCCTTCCCAGCTCCTTCCATCCCCTTCCCATGTCCTTCCATCCCCTTCCCAGGTCCTTCCATACCCTTCCCTTGTCCATCCATCCCCTTCCCAGCTCCTTCCATCCCCTTCCCAAGTCCTTCCATCCCCTTCCCAGCTCCTTCCATCCCCTTCCCAGCTCCTTCCATCCCCTTCCCAGGTCCTTCCATCCCCTTCCCAGCTCCTTCCATCCCCTTCCCAGGTCCTTCCATCCCCTTCCCAGAAAAGACTGGAGACAGCAGCAGACATGTTGGGAGAGAAAATACTTTGGGTTATAAGTCTTAGTTACCGAACGTATACCATAATAAGTTCCTTAGCCTCTGTTCCCTCAGACCCTCGTAACTCTGGGCCGTGACAGTGGCCTCTCCCCAGTCTGTAGGAAGCCGTAATGCATTTAGTACCAGTGATGTACACTTTCCCAAAGTGCGCTTAGAAGGACATGGCAAACAAGACACTTAGGTCCTCTATTTCACACACTCTATTTCCCCTAACACTACCTCACACACTTAGGTCCTCTATTCCCCTAACACTACCTCACACACTCTATTTCCCCTAACACTACCTCACACACTTAGGTCCTCTATTCCCCTAACACTACCTCACACACTTAGGTCCTCTATTCCCCGAACGCTACCTCACACCCTCTATTCCCTAACACTACCTCACACACTTAGGTCCTCGTTTCCCCTAACACTACCTCACACACTCTATTTCCCCTAACCCTACCTCACACACTTAGGTCCTCGTTTCCCCTAACATGCAGACTACCTCATACCATCGATTCCCCTAACACTACCTCACACCCTCTATTCCCCTAACACTACCTCACACCCTCTATTCCCCTAACACTACCTCACACCCTCTATTCCGCTAACACCACCTCAACCCTCTATTCCCCTAACACTACCTCACACCCTCTATTCCCCTAACACTACCTCACACACTCTATTTCCCCTAACACTACCTCACACACTTAGGTCCTCTATTCCCCTAACACTACCTCACACACTCTATTTCCCCTAACACTACCTCACACACTTAGGTCCTCTATTCCCCGAACGCTACCTCACACACTTAGGTCCTCTATTCCCTTAACATTACTTCACACACTCTATTTCCCCTAACACTACCTCACACCCTCTATTTCCCCTAACATTACCTCACACACTTAGGTCCTCTATTCCCCTAACACTACCTCACACCCTCTATTCCACTAACACTACCTAACACCCTCTATTCCCCTAACACTACCTAACACCCTCTATTCCTTAACACTACCTCACACCCTTTATTCCCCTAACACTACCTCACACACTTAGGTCCTCTATTCCCCTAACACTACCTCACACACTTAGGTCCTCTATTCCCCTAACACTACCTCACACCCTCTATTCCCTAACACTACCTCACACCCTCTATTCCCTAACACTACCTCACACCCTCTATTCCCTAACACCTCCTCACACACGTAGGTCCTATATTCCCCTAACAATACCTCACACCCTCTATTCCCTAACACTACCTCACACCCTCTATTCCCTAACACTACCTAACACCCTCTATTCCCCTAACACTACCTAACACCCTCTATTCCCTCTAACACTTCCTCACACCCTCTATTCCCCCTAACACTACCTCACACTCTTAGGTCCTCTAGACTACCTCACACACGGCATGTCATCATGGCTATAACAGAGCAAGTTGACCCTCTAGGCCCACAGCTTCCATAACATGTACCTCACATGCTGTCATGGAGGTAGCTGCTCACATGCTGTCATGGAGGTAGCTGCTCACATGCTGTCATGGAGGTAGCTGCTCACGTGCTGTCATGGAGGTAGCTGCTCACATGCTGTCATGGAGGTAGCTGTGTGTGTGTGTCGTCTTGGAAGTGGGCTACATTCCAAACTTCAGAGCCAGTTCA
This sequence comes from Oncorhynchus mykiss, assembly GCF_013265735.2. Classification (NCBI taxonomy): domain Eukaryota; kingdom Metazoa; phylum Chordata; class Actinopteri; order Salmoniformes; family Salmonidae; genus Oncorhynchus; species Oncorhynchus mykiss. The sequence continues at coordinate 76,291,808 of NC_048574.1, forward strand.
TCATTTCCCCCTTTATCCTTCTAACTGTCTAACATCTGGAGTTTAGTGAACTCATGCCCTGGTGATGCATATTTCACACACACACACACACACACACACACTCACACACACACACACACACACACACACACACACACACACAAACACGTGCACACACACACGGGCACACACACACGTGCACACACACACTCTGGCAAATATACACACACGCACACACACTTTTTCAAATATACACACACACTCATAAATTATCCTGCTCCCTCTGTGTGGGCCTGTTAAACAGATGAAGAGGGATAATAAAGTTGCTGAGGGAGAGGGACTACCCTCAACACAGAGGTATCGTATAGGAACACACTCACACACACACACACATATAGGGACAACCTTCAATGCAGAGCCATCGTACCGGAAACACACATACACACACACAGACACATCTAGGGACTACCCTAGGCACAGAAGTAGCATAAACTGATGCTGTAGAGAGAGCAGGAGACATGTCTTTTTCCTTCCGTAGTAGTCTCAGGGGGAAAGAGGTATGTACCTGCTGGCACAGGTCTCAGTTGTACAGAGAGAAAGAGAGAGGTGATGGGGATAGCAGAGGAGCAAAGACAAGATGGGAACAGTACAAAACATGAACAGAATACTGAAGAACACTGTAGGTAGCAGACAAACAGAACACTGTAGGTAGCAGACAAACAGCACCCAGGTTCAAGAACAAGAAAGTTGCACTTATTCAATGTCTACAACACAGAAGACAACAGTAACACGTATTCAAGGTCTACAAACAACACAGAAGACAACAGAAACACGTATTCAAGGTCTAAAACACAGAAGACAAAAGATTCCAGAAGTCCTCAACGTATAGATTGCAAGGATTCCAGAATTCCTGACATAAATTATATGAATTCTTGAATGCCTGATATATATAGATTATATGAACTCTAGAATGACTGAATCTATATGCTATATGAATCATAGAATGCCTGAAACTATATACTATATGAATTATCTGATATATATAGATTATATGAATTCTAGAATGACTGAATCTATATACTATATTAATTCTAGAATGACTGAATCTATATACTATATGAATTATCTGATATAGATTATATGAATTCTAGAATGACTGAATGTATATACTATATGAATTATAGAATGACTGAATGTATAAACAATATGAATTCTAGAATGCCTAAATCTATAGACGATATAAATTCTAGAATAACTGAATCTACAGACTATATGAACTCTAGAATACCTGAATCTATAGACTATATGCATTCTAGAATGCCTGAATCTATAGATTACATTAATTCTACAATATATTAATCTATGGACTATATGAGTTCCAGAATGCCTGCATCTATAGATTATATGAATTCTAGAATTCCTGAAACTATATATATTTCAATTCTAGAATGCCTGAATCTCTAGACTATACGAATTCTAGAATACCTGAATCTATAGACTATATGAATTCTACAATACCTGAATCTATTGACTATATGAATTCTAGAATACGTGAATCTATAGATTATATGAATTATTGAATGACTGAATCTAAAGATTATATGTATTCTAGAATGTGTGAATCTATAGATTAAATCAATTCTAGAATACATGAATCTATAGATTATATGAATTCTAGAATACCTAATCCTAAACTGTGAAGATTCTAGAACGCTAAAACAATAATGAAATCATATGTCCTTGATCTCCCAGTCCTATGAACTGAAAAACAGTATTACACAGTGTTACCTCCTGTAAACTGAACTACAGTATAACGCAGTGTTAGCTCCTGAACTACAGTATAACACAGTGTCACCTCCTGAACTACATTATTACACAAGGTTACCTCCTGTAAACTGAACTACTGTATAACATAGTGTTACCTCCTGAACTACAGTATAACACAGTGTTACCTCCTGAACTACATTATAACACAGTGTTACCTCCTGTAAACTGAACTACAGTATAACACAGTTACACCTCCTATAAACTGAACTACAGTATTACACAGTGTTACCTCCTGCAATCTGAACTACAGTATGACACAGTGTTACATCCTGTAAACTGAACTACAGTGTAACACAGTGTTACCTCCTGTAAACTGAACTACAGTCTAACACAGTGTTACCTCCTGTAAACTGAACTACAGTATAACAGTGTCACCTCCTGTGAACTGAACTACAGTATAACACAGTGTTACCTCCTGTAAACTGAACTACTGTATTACACAGTGTTACCTCCTGCAATCTGAACTAGAGTATGACACAGTGTCACTTCCTGTAAACTGAACTACAGTATAACACAGTTACACCTATAAACTGAACTACTCTATTACACAGTGTTATCTCCTGCAATCTGAACTACAGTATGACACAGTGTCACCTCCTGTAAACTGAACTACAGTAAAACACAGTGTTACCTCCTGTAAACTGAACTACAGTATAACAGAGTGTTACCCCTGTAAACTGAACTACAGTGTAACACAGTGTTACCTCCTGTAAACTGAACTACTGTATAAAACAGTGTTACCTCCTGAACTACATTATAAAACAGTGTTACCTCCTGAACTACATTATAACACAGTGTTACCTCCTGTAAACTGAACTACTGTATAAAACAGTGTTACCTCCTGAACTACATTATAAAACAGTGTTACCTCCTGAACTACATTATAACACAGTGTCACCTCCTGTAAACTGAACTACAGTATAACACACTGTCACCTCCTGTAAACTGAACTACAGTATTAGACAGTGTTACATCCTGAACTACAGTGTAACAGTGTCACCTCCTGTAAACTGAACTACAGTATAACACAGTGTCACCTCCTGTAAACTGAACTACAGTATAACACAGTGTCACCTCCTGTAAACTGAACTACAGTATTACATAGTGTTACCTCCTGTAAACTAAACTACAGTATTACACAGTGTTACCACTGGTAAATTGAACTACAGTATAACACAGTGTTACCTCCTATAAACTGAACTACATTATTACACAAGGTTACCTCCTGTAAACTGAACTACTGTATAACACAGTGTTACCTCCTGAACTACAGTATAACACAGTGTTACCTCCTGAACTACATTATAACACAGTGTTACCTCCTGTAAACTGAACTACAGTATAACACAGTTACACCTCCTATAAACTGAACTACAGTATTACACAGTGTTACATCCTGTAAACTGAACTACAGTATGACACAGTGTTACATCCTGTAAACTGAACTACTGTATAAAACAGTGTTACCTCCTGAACTACATTATAACACAGTGTTACCTCCTGAACTACATTATAACACAGTGTCACCTCCTGTAAACTGAACTACAGTATAACACAGTGTCACCTCCTGTAAACTGAACTTAGTGTAACACAGTGTCACCTCCTGTAAACTGAACTACAGTATTACACAGTATTACATCCTGAACTACAGTGTAACACAGTGTTACCTCCTGTAAACTGAACTACAGTATTACACAGTGTTACATCCTGAACTACAGTGTAACACAGTGTTACCTCCTGTAAACTGAACTACAGTATTACACAGTATTACATCCTGAACTACAGTGTAACACAGTGTTACCTCCTGTAAACTGAACTACAGTATTACACAGTGTTACATCCTGAACTACAGTGTAACACAGTGTTACCTCCTGTAAACTGAACTACAGTATAACACAGTGTTAGATCCTGAACTACAGTGTAACAGTGTCACCTCCTGTAAACTGAACTACAGTATAACACAGTGTTACCTCCTGTAAACTGAACTTGTCTATCGCATTACAACACTGGCTATCTCCTACACATACCTATTAGATATTAAAAGGTTACTGTTTCATCCTCATCGGCGTTGACCTCACATGCACCCTGCACACACACAATCTTATTTCAACCCCCCTTAACGCACACACACACAACTATTCGGCAACACGCGCACACAAACTTACATCATCCCCCCCAACACAAACAAAATTACCCATTACCCAACACACTCACACGCACACACACACCCTCTCTCCCCCGAACACACACACAATCACCCACACCCCAACACACTCACATGTACACCCCCCCCCCCCCCCCCCCCCCCCCACCCAGTGCTTACCTGCTGGCCCATTTTATGTCCCAGGCATGTGGTGAATGTTCATAGGTCCCTTAGCGGAGCCTTCTAGACCTTAATGACAGTGACTCTGTGGTCAGGTACAGGGACCGCTGGTTTAGCTGCTTTCCTGAGTAAACACTATTAATCAGACCAGGCTTTGTTGATTTCTAGCTCTTAGTCCTGGTGGAGCAAAGGAAGGTTGTTTACTTCTATACCTCTTAGTCCTGGTGGAGCAGATGAAGGTTGTTTACTTCTATACCTCTTAGTCCTGGTGGAGCAGATGAAGGTTGTTTACTTCTATACCTCTTAGTCCTGGTGGAGTAGATGAAGGTTGTTTACTTCTATACCTCTTAGTCCTGGTGGAGCAGAGGAAGGTTGTTTACTTCTATACCTCTTAGTCCTGGTGGAGCAGATGAAGGTTGTTTACTTCTATACCTCTTAGTCCTGGTGGAGCAGATGTAGGTTGTTTACTTCTATACCTCTTAGTCCTGGTGGAGCAGATGAAGGTTGTTTACTTCTATACCTCTTAGTCCTGGTGGAGCAGATGTAGGTTGTTTACTTCTATACCTCTTAGTCCTGGTGGAGCAGATGTGGGTTGTTTACTTCTATACCTCTTAGTCCTGGTGGAGCAGATGTGGGTTGTTTACTTCTATACCTCTTAGTCCTGGTGGAGTAGATGAAGGTTGTTTACTTCTATACCTCTTAGTCCTGGTGGGGCAGAGGAAGGTTGTTTACTTCTATACCTCTTAGTCCTGGTAGAGCAAATGAAGGTTGTTTACTTCTATGCCTCTTAGTCCTGGTAGAGCAGAGGAAGGTTGTTTACTTCTATACCTCTTAGTCCTGGTGGAGCAGATGAAGGTTGTTTACTTCTATACCTCTTAGTCCTGGTGGAGCAGATGTAGGTTGCTATGGTAGCTTCCTTGGGGTTTTGTTTTACTTCTCAGACTTGGAGGTAATGGTTTTATATTTAAATATGGGACACAATGGATGGTTGATTTTCTTTTGTAATTTTTTGGCTTATCAGGGTTGTAAAATGAAGGTAACTTGCACAAAATTCCCAGGATTTCCTGGTTGGAAGAATCAGGAGAGAATAGACAGGAATTGTGGTAATTTCCAACCAGGATTACCAGGAAAATAGGGGAACCTCTGAAAGATATGAAGACTGGATTAAATTGAAGACAGAGCTGTTAATTTGAACATGGTCTGAACATTACCTGAGTCTTCTAATAAGCAGACGGTTGAAAACAACCAATAACATCAGTGTTATAGATAGAGTCCTGTCCAGGGGGTGTACTGGTACATCAAGCTGTCCCACTACAGAAACAGGATATAGACTAGGATGTCTCTCTCTGTGTGTTTGTGTGTGTGTGTGTGTGTGTGTGTGTGTGTGTGTGTGTGTGTGTGTGTGTGTGTGTGTGTGTGTGTCTCTCACAGGGCCAGAAATAGTTTGAAGTCTGTTCCTCTGTTTCAGTTAACACAAAACAGACTCAGACATACAGGTTGGATGTCTGGGGAGATAGGTGTTTAGTTAACACACACACTGAAAACACACAGGCAATAATAAAAGCCCACAAGCTCACACACACTGTGACAAGCACACACGTACACACACAGACACACTATCATCCACCCTCCTCTCCTATGTTGATGAGAGACGGTTTGTGTTGCCTCCACAGCTCTCTCTGTCACTGAGGTCTGACACCGGTGTGTGTGTGTGTGTGTGTGTGTGTGTGTGTGTGTGTGTGTGTGTGTGTGTGTGTGTGTTAGTTTTGTCTCAGGTACAGCGTCTCAACGGACTAACAAAGCACCTGATGTTCTCTATCTCCACTACTCTTCTTAGACTTAATTATCTGCTGTGTTTTATATTGACGTTGTAATGTTTATCTGCGTTGGACATATTGTTAGCAGCTTCAACGTGCCAGATGTAGCAAGCCTGTAGTCCCTTGACAACCTGTGATAGAGAGTTAAAAAGCCACGAGTATGTCTATTATCAGTATGTCTATAATCAGTATGTCTATAATCAGTATGTCTATCTATAATCAGTGTGTCTATCTATAATCAGTATGTCTTTAATCAGTTTTTCTATAATCAGTATGTTTATAATCAGTATGTCTATAATCAGTATGTCTATAATCAGTGTGTCTATCTATAATCAGTATGTTTATAATCAGTGTGTCTATAATCAGTATGTCTATAATCAGTGTGTCTATCTATAATCAGTATGTCTATAATCAGTATGTCTATAATCAGTATGTCTATAATCAGTATGTTTATAATCAGTATGTCTATAATCAGTATGTCTATAATCAGTGTGTCTATAATCAATATGTCTATAATCAGTATGTCTATAATCAGTATGTCTATAATCAGAATGTCTATAATCAGTATTTCTATCTATAGTCAGTATGTCTATCTATAATCAGTATGTCTATAATCAGTATGTCTATAATCAGTATGTCTCTAATCAGAATGTCTATTATCAGTATGTCTATAATCAGTGTGTCTATAATCAGTATGTCTATAATCAGTATGTCTATAATCAGTATGTCTATAATGATGGAAAATAGCTACATCTGAAATGCAATCTCTAATGGTGCTATCTGTTTCTTATTGTGTCCATCAATAGGATAGAATTGGTTTGTACATTTCTTAGTGTGTCCATCAATAGGATAGAATTGGTTTGTACATTTCTTAGTGTGTCCATCAAAAGGCTTGAAGGGAATTGTACATTTCTTAGTGTGTCCATCAATAGGATAGAAGAACGTTAATCTGTGTAAATGAAAAGCAGTATATTAGAATACAATAACATTAATGATAACAATGAGGAATGCCTGACCATGCTTTAGTTACGGCCCTCAGAACCATACAGGAGGCTACACTCCATCCTGGCCCAGAGAGATAGTAGACAGTGCCTGACCATGCTTTAGTTACGGCCCTCAGAACCATACAGGAGGCTACACTCCATCCTGGCCCAGAGAGATAGTAGACAGTGCCTGACCATGCTTTAGTTACGGCCCTCAGAACCATACAGGAGGCTACACTCCATCCTGGCCCAGAGAGATAGTAGACAGTGCCTGACCATGCTTTAGTTACGGCCCTCAGAACCATACAGGAGGCTACACTCCATCCTGGCCCAGAGAGATAGTAGACAGTGCCTGACCATGCTTTAGTTACGGCCCTCAGAACCAAACAGGACGCTACACTCCATCCTGGCCCAGAGAGATAGTAGACAGTGCCTGACCATGCTTTAGTTACGGCCCTCAGAACCAAACAGGACGCTACACTCCATCCTGGCCCAGAGAGATAGTAGACAGTGCCTGACCATGCTTTATTTACGTCTCTCAGAACCAAACAGGACGCTACACTCCATCCTGGCCCAGAGAGACAGTAGACAGTGCCTGACCATGCTTTAGTTACGGCCCGCAGAACCATACAGGACGCTACACTCCATCCTGGCCCAGAGAGATAGTAGACAGTGCCTGACCATGCTTTAGTTACGGCCCGCAGAACCAAACAGGACGCTACACTCCATCCTGGCCCAGAGAGATAGTAGACAGTGCCTGACCATGCTTTAGTTACGGCCCACAGAACCATACAGGACGCTACACTCCATCCTGGCCCAGAGAGATAGTAGACAGTGCCTGACCATGCTTTAGTTACGGCCCGCAGAACCAAACAGGACGCTACACTCCATCCTGGGCCAGAGAGATAGTAGACAGTGACAGCCAGCCAGTCAGCCAGTCAGTCAGCCAGTCAGTCAGCCAGTCAGTCAAAGAGGGATATGGTGGGATATAGCAGAGTGGAAAGCGCTAAAATGTAGGTTTATGTGGGATTAAGCGTTGGGAACCGCAGGAGAATCCCAAATTGAAGAGATGCATTAGTGACGTTTACTGTGGCTTTGGAGCAGATTACCACACACACACACATACCGTCTAGGAGAGGAGAGCAGGGTTTAGTTAAAGACGGGGAATATCTCTACTGTCCCAATCACAGATGGCCAAGAGAGAAGCAGGGGTAGATAGGGAGTATGAGGGGGGTGGGGGGAGGAGTAGAGTGAGAAGATGGGGTAGGCAGGACAGGGAGGAGAGGGAGGAGAGAGAGAAGCAGGGTTAGAGAGGGAGGAGAGGGAGAAGCAGGGTTAGAGAGGGAGGAGAGGGAGAAGAGGGATGACAGAGAGAAGCAGGGTTAGAGAGGAAGGAGAGGGAGGAGAGGGAGAAGCATTGGGTAGAGAGGGAGGTGAGGGAGGAGGGGATAGAGAGGAGCGGAGGAAGACGGGTAGGCAGGACAGGGAGGAGAGGGAGGAGAAGGAGGAGAGAGAGAAGCAGGGGTAGAGAGGGAGGAGAAGGAGAAGAGGGAGAAGCAGGGGCAGACAGGGAGGAGAGGGAGAAGCAGGGGCAGAGAGGGAGGAGAGGGAGAAGAAGGAGAACCAGGGTCAGAAAGGGAGGAGAGGGAGAAGCAGTGGCAGAGACTGGGGAGAGGGGGGAGGGGGAGAAGCAGGGGCAGAGAGGGAGGAGAGGGAGAAGAGGGAGAAGCAGGGGCAGACAGGGAGGAGAGGGAGAAGCAGGGGCAGAGAGGGAGGAGAGGGAGAAGAGGGAGAACCAGGGGCAGAGAGGGAGGAGAGGGAGAAGCAGGGGCAGAGAGGGAGGAGAGGGAGAAGCAGGGGCAGAGAGGGAGAAGCAGGGGCAGAGAGGGAGAAGCAGGGGCAGAGAGGGAGAAGCAGGGGCAGAGAGGGAGGAGAGGGAGAAGAGGGAGAAGCAGGGGCAGAGAGGGAGAAGAGGGAGAAGCAGGGGCAGAGAGGGAGGAGAGGGAGAAGAGGGATGACAGAGAGAAGCAGTGTTAGAGAGGAAGGAGAGGGAGAAGAGGGAGGAGAGAGAAAAGCAGGGTTAGAGAGGGAGGAGAGGGAAAAGAGGGAGAAGAGAGAAAAGCAGGGTTAGAGAGGGAGGAGAGGGAGAAGAGGGATGACAGAGAGAAGCAGGGTTAGAGAGGAAGGAGAGGGAGGAGAGGGAGAAGCATTGGGTAGAGGGGGAGGAGAGGGAGGAGGGGATAGAGAGGAGCGGAGGAGGAGGGGTAGGCAGGACAGGGAGGAGAGGAAGGAGGAAGAGAGAGAGAAGCAGGGGTAGAGAGGGAGGAGAAGGAGAAGAGGGAGAGAGACAGAGAGATGCAGGGGTAGAGAGGGAGGAGAGGGAGGAAGGAGGAGAGAGAGAAGCAGGGGTAGAGAGGGAGGAGAAGGAGAAGAGGGAGAGAGACAGAGAGAAGCAGGGTTAGAGAGGGAGGAGAGGGAGATGCAGAGACGGAGGAGAGGGAGGAGAGGGAGAAGCAGGGGCAGAGAGGGAGGAGAGGGAGGAAGGAGAGAAGAGGGATGATTAGAGAAGCAGGGTTAGAGAGGGAGGAGAGGGAGATGCAGGGGCAGAGACTGAGGAGAGGGAGAAGAGTGAGAAGCAGGGGCAGAGAGGGAGGAGAGGGAGAAGAGGGAGAAGCAGGGGCAGAGAGGGAGGAGAGGGAGAAGCAGGGTTAGAGAGGGAGGAGAGGGAGGAGAGTGAGAAGCAGGGGCAGAGAGGGAGGAGAGGGAGAAGAGGGAGAAGCAGGGGCAGAGAGGGAGGAGAGGGAGAAGAGGGAGAAGCAGGGGCAGAGAGGAAGGAGAGGGAGAAGCAGGGGCAGACAGGGAGGAGAGGGAGAAGAGAGAGAAGCAGGGGCAGAGAGGGAGGTATAGAGAAAGAGATGAAAGAGAGAGATAGAATGGGACACGGCTGATGATGCTATATTAACAAAAATGTAAGGGGGGGAGAGAAGGATATGGGAGGCAGAGAGAGGGATGAGAGAGATAAGAGAGAGGGATGTAAAGATGGACAGAGAGAGGGATGTAAAGATGGGCAGAGAGAGGGATGAGGGAGATAAGAGAGGGATGTAAAGATGGACAGAGAGAGGGATGAGAGGTAAGAGAGAGGGATGTAAAGATGGACAGAGAGAGGGATGAGAGAGATAAGAGAGAGGGATGTAAAGATGGGCAGAGAGAGGGATAATGGAGGTAAGAGAGAGGGATGTAAAGATGGACAGAGAGAGGGATGAGGGAGGTAAGAGAGAGGGATGTAAAGATGGGTAGAGAGAGGGATGAGGGAGGTAAGAGAGATGGATGAGGGAGGTAAGAGAGAGGGACTTAAAAATGGGTAGTGCGCTGAAAATATTTAGGAAAAAGTGAGAGACAAAGAGGGAATAAAATAACTTCTTTATTTAAAGCAGTTAGTGAATGCGTCCCAAATTACACCATATCCACTACGTAGTGCACTTACTTTGAATAGAGCCCTTTGGGGAATATGGTGCCATTTGTGAAACACTCTTTAATTGGCTTGGTGAAGGCCACAAATACCCAGCATTTAATACACATTTAAATATGGACCTTCAGATACACACCAGAAAGCTGCTCTAATTAACTTATTCCTCAGAGCTCTGTGTGTGTATGTTTGTGTGTGTGTGTGTGTGTGTGTGTGTGTGTGTCTGTGTTTGTGTGTCTGTGTTTGTGTGTCTGTGTTTGTGTGTCTGTATGTGTGTGTGTGTGTTTGTTTGTGTGCGTGTGTCTGTATGTGTGTCTGTATGTGTGTGTGTGTGTGTCTGTGCCTGCGTGCCAGCGTTCATCTGCGCGTGTATGCATGTCTGAGCTTGTTAAGGGGTATTCAAGGGGAACCCCACAGGAGAGTATGCAGTAAACTAATTAGTGGAGTTGAGGTGCATGGTCACATAAGGTTGGGGCTACACAGCCACAGGGGTTATGAGGTGAGGGTGTGTGTGTGTGTGTGTCTACTTAAAGAAGTGGAGTTATCTGGGGTCCCAGTATGTGTACAGTAATGTCTCTCTGTCTCACCCTCCCTTATCCTCATCAAACCAATAGCAAGGCTTAACATTGGCAAACGCAACATTGTCAGTACGATGGCTATTCTCTTGTGTGAAACAGAGAGAATGTGCTTGGTATAGTACACACACACACACACACACACACATGCGCGCGCACACACACACTCTCTCTTAACCAAACTGCACAGTTTAGCAACTGCAGGATCTTCTTAAATCTATACTAATCCATTATCCTCTGGGTGTACTGTCTCCATCCCCATCTCCCCAGGGGGACTGGTGTGTGTGTGTGTGTGTGTGTGTGTGTGTGTGTGTGTGTGTGTGTGTGTATGTGTGTGTGTGTGTGTGTGTGTGGTAGGTTAGTAGATCATCTAGCATCTGTTCGCTGCTCTGCTGCAGCGAAGCACCAATCAAAGGTGATTACGGCTGTTGACAAGTTACCATGCCAACCAACCGCTGCCGCCATTGTCTCAGCAGTTTTAAGAGGAGGCCGTTGTTGTTGTTGTTGTTTTGGTTCCATTCTACTTGGTTGAAGCTTGTGGTTGTTCAGTTGGTCATGAGGGAACTGAAGGAGGGTTGACATGATGTTCTGTGTTATCCTGCCTGTATTGTCTACGAACATAAACCTGGTCAGTCTTTTGTTTGTATCCTGATGAAGACCGCTTGTCTGTGGAAACGTTGGACATAAATATTTTTGTATCTGAGCTCCCAGAGTGTGAGGCGCTCCTCTAGTGTTCCACTCCGCGAGCCGGCATCTCACCTAAATAGGTGTGAGTTTCTTTACATCCCTCACTCCGCTAGCTGGCATCTCACCGAAATAGGTGTGAGTTTGTTTACATCCCTCACTCCGCTAGCCGGCATCTCACCTAAATAGGTGTGAGTTTCTTTACATCCCTCACTCCGCTAGCCGGCATCTCACCTAAATAGCTGCTTGACCTGCTTGTTTCCTGGTATTAGGCCTGAGCACGCTGCTAGAAAACAACCACTGTCTGAGATATACTGTAGATGGTGAGTTACTAGGAGATAGTGAGTTACTAGGAGATAGTGAGTTACTAGGAGATAGTGAGTTACCAGGAGATAGTGAGTTACTTGCTTGTTTCCTGGTATTAGGCCTGAGCACGCTGCTAGAAAACAACCACTGTCTGAGATATACTGTAGATGGTGAGTTACTAGGAGATAGTGAGTTACTAGGAGATAGTGAGTTACTAGGAGATAGTGAGTTACCAGGAGATAGTGAGTTACTTGCTTGTTTCCTGGTATTAGGCCTGAGCACGCTGCTAGAAAACAACCACTGTCTGAGATATACTGTAGATGGTGAGTTACTAGGAGATAGTGAGTTACTAGGAGATAGTGAGTTACTAGGAGATAGTGAGTTACTAGGAGATAGTGAGTTACTAGGAGATAGTGAGTTACTAGGAGATAGTGAGTTACTGGGAGATAGTGAGTTACTTGCTTGTTTCCTGGTATTAGGCCTGAGAACGCTGCTAGAAAACAACCACTGTCTGAGATATACTGTAGATGGTGAGTTACTAGGAGATAGTGAGTTACTAGGAGATAGTGAGTTACTAGGAGATAGTGAGTTACTTGCTTGTTTCCTGATATTATGACTGAGCACGCTGCTAGAAAACAACCACTGTCTGAGATATACTGTAGATGGTGAGTTACTAGGAGATAGTGAGTTACTTGCTTGTTTCCTGGTATTAGGCCTGAGCACGCTGCTAGAAAACACCACTGTCTGAGATATACCGTAGATAGTGAGTTACTAGGAGATAGTGAGTTACTAGGAGATAGTGAGTTACTTGCTTGTTTCCTGGTATTAGGCCTGAGCACGCTGCTAGAAAACACTGTCTGAGATATACTGTAGATGGTGTGTTACTAGGAGATAGTGAGTTACTAGGAGATAGTGAGTTACTAGGAGATAGTGAGTTACTAGGAGATAGTGAGTTACTAGAGAGCACGCTGCTAGAAAACAACCACTGTCTGAGATATACTGTAGATGGTGAGTTACTAGGAGATAGTGAGTTACTTGCTTGTTTCCTGGTATTAGGCCTGAGCACGCTGCTAGAAAACACCACTGTCTGAGATATACCGTAGATAGTGAGTTACTAGGAGATAGTGAGTTACTAGGAGATAGTGAGTTACTTGCTTGTTTCCTGGTATTAGGCCTGAGCACGCTGCTAGAAAACACTGTCTGAGATATACTGTAGATGGTGTGTTACTAGGAGATAGTGAGTTACTAGGAGATAGTGAGTTACTAGGAGATAGTGAGTTACTAGGAGATAGTGAGTTACTAGATAGTGCAACTGCAGTCAGTTTATTGTGTCAGAGACTCTTTAATCCATAAGATGAGACCGATTGGATGAGAGCTGGGGTGATGTCACAGAGGGTTAGGCAGTCTTAGTTGCAGTCATGTCTAGATCAAATCAAATGGTATCAAATTAAATTGTATTAGTCACATGTGCCGAATACAACAGGTCCTTACCGTGAAATGCTTACTTAAAAGCCCTTAACCAACAATGCAGTTTTAAGAAAAATAAGTGTTAAATAGAAAAACCGGTACAGAGTCAATGTGGAGACTATATACAGGGGGTACCGGTACAGAGTCAATGTGGAGACTGTATACAGGGGATACCGGTACAGAGTCAATGTGGAGGCTATATACAGGGGGTACCGGTACAGAGTCAATGTGGAGACTATGTACAGGGGTACCGGTACAGAGTCAATGTGGAGACTATATACAGGGGGTACCGGTACAGAGTCAATGTGGAGACTATATACAGGGGTACCGGTACAGAGTCAATGTGGAGACTATATACAGGGGTACTGGTACAGAATCAATGTGGAGACTATATACAGGGGTACCGGTACAGAGTCAATGTGGAGACTATATACAGGGGTACTGGTACAGAGTCAATGTGGAGGCTATATACAGGGGGTACAGGTACAGAGTCAATGTGGAGGCTATATACAGGGGGTACCGGTACAGAGTCAATGTGGAGACTATATACAGGGGTACCGGTACAGAGTCAATGTGGAGACTATATACAGGGGGTACCGGTTAATTGGGGTAATATGTAGGTAGAGGTAAAGTGAGAGCAGCAGCATTGTAAAATACATAGCATTCCATATGTTTAGCACACAGTACAGGACAATCTTTAGAATATGATTCAGAGCTCTAATTCTATGGAACACAGAACTACTCTTCTAATTCTATGGAATGAGGAACTACTCTTCTAATTCTATGGAACACAGAACTACTCTTCTAATTCTATGGAATGAGGAACTACTCTTCTAATTCTATGGAATGAGGAACTACTCTTCTAATTCTATGGAAGACAGAACTACTCTTCTAATTCTATGGAATGAGGAACTACTCTTCTAATTCTATGGAATGAGGAACTACTCTTCTAATTCTATGGAAGACAGAACTACTCTTCTAATTCTATGGAAGACAGAACTACTCTTCTAATTCTATGGAATGAGGAACTACTCTTCTAATTCTATGGAACACAGAACTACTCTTCTAATTCTATGGAACACAGAACTACTCTTCTAATTCTATGGAATGAGGAACTACTCTTCTAATTCTATGGAACACAGAACTACTCTTCTAATTCTATGGAACACAGAACTACTCTTCTAATTCTATGGAACACAGAACTACTCTTCTATTTCTATGGAATGAGGAACTACTCTTCTAATTCTATGGATTGAGGAACTACTCTTCTAATTCTATGGAACACAGAACTACTCTTCTAATTCTATGGAATGAGGAACTACTCTTCTAATTCTATGGAACACAGAACTACTCTTCTATTTCTATGGAATGAGGAACTACTCTTCTAATTCTATGGAATGAGGAACTACTCTTCTAATTCTATGGAACACAGAACTACTCTTCTAATTCTATGGAATGAGGAACTACTCTTCTAATTCTATGGAACACAGAACTACTCTTCTAATTCTATGGAATGAGGAACTACTCTTCTAATTATATGGAACACAGAACTACTCTTCTAATTCTATGGAACACAGAACTACTCTTCTAATTCTATGGAAGACAGAACTACTCTTCTAATTCTATGGAATGAGGAACTACTCTTCTAATTCTATGGAATGAGGAACTACTCTGCTAATTCTATGGAACACAGAACTACTCTTCTAATTCTATGGAATGAGGAACTACTCTTCTAATTCTATGGAACACAGAACTAGTCTTCTAATTCTATATAACACAGAACTACTCTTCTAATTCTATGGAACACAGAACTACTCTTCTAATTCTATGGAATGAGGAACTACTCTTCTAATTCTATGGAACACAGAACTAGTCTTCTAATTCTATGGAAGACATAACTACTCTTCTATTTCTATGGAACACATAACTACTCTTCTAATTCTATGGAATGTGGAACTACTCTTCTAATTCTATGGAACACAGAACTACTCTTCAAATTCTATGGAACACAGAACTACTCTTCTAATTCTATGGAACACAGAACTACTCTTCTAATTCTATGGAATGAGGAACTACTCTTCTAATTCTATGGAATGAGGAACTACTCTTCTAATTCTATGGAATGAAGAACTACTCTTCTAATTCTATGGAACACAGAACTACTCTTCTAATTCTATGGAATGAGGAACTACTCTTCTATTTCTATGGAACACAGAACTAGTCTTCTAATTCTATGGAACACAGAACTACTCTTCTAATTCTATGGAACACAGAACTACTCTTCTAATTCTATGGAATGTGGAACTACTCTTCTATTTCTATGGAACACAGAACTACTCTTCTAATTCTATGGAATGTGGAACTACTCTTCTATTTCTATGGAACACAGAACTACTCTTCTAATTCTATGGAACACATAACTACTCTTCTATTTCTATGGAACACATAACTACTCTTCTAATTCTATGGAACACATAACTACTCTTCTAATTCTATGGAACACAGAACTACTCTTCTAATTCTATGGAATGAAGAACTACTCTTCTAATTCTATGGAACACAGAACTACTCTTCTAATTCTATGGAATGAAGAACTACTCTTCTAATTCTATGGAACACATAACTACTCTTCTAATTCTATGGAATGAAGAACTACTCTTCTAATTCTATGGAACACAGAACTACTCTTCTAATTCTATGGAATGAAGAACTACTCTTCTATTTCTATGGAATGAAGAACTACTCTTCTAATTCTATGGAATGGGGAACTACTCTTCTAATTCTATGGAACACAGAACTACTCTTCTAATTCTATGGAATGAAGAACTACTCTTCTAATTCTATGGAACACAGAACTACTCTTCTAATTCTATGGAATGAGGAACTACTCTTCTAATTCTATGGAACACAGAACTACTCTTCTAATTCTATGGAACACAGAACTACTCTTCTATTTCTATGGAATGAAGAACTACTCTTCTATTTCTATGGAATGAAGAACTACTCTTCTAATTCTATGGAATGAGGAACTACTCTTCTAATTCTATGGAAGACAGAACTACTCTTCTAATTCTATGGAATGAGGAACTACTCTTCTAAATCTATGGAATGAGGAACTACTCTTCTAATTCTATGGAACACAGAACTACTCTTCTAATTCTATGGAACACAGAACTACTCTTCTAATTCTATGGAATGAAGAACTACTCTTCTAATTCTATGGAACACAGAACTACTCTTCTAATTCTATGGAATGAAGAACTACTCTTCTATTTCTATGGAACACAGAACTACTCTTCTATTTCTATGGAACACAGAACTACTCTTCTATTTCTATGGAACACAGAACTACTCTTCTATTTCTATGGAACACATAACTACCCTTCTATTTCTATGGAACACAGAACTACTCTTCTAATTATATGGAACACATAACTACTCTTCTAATTCTATGGAATGAAGAACTACTCTTCTATTTCTATGGAACACAGAAACACTCTTCTAATTCTATGGAACACATAACTACTCTTCTAATTCTATGGAACACAGAACTACTCTTCGAATTATATGGAACACATAACTACTCTTCTAATTCTATGGAACACAGAACTACTCTTCTAATTCTATGGAACACATAACTACTCTTCTAATTCTATGGAACACAGAACTACTCTTCTAGTTATATGGAATGAGGAACTACTCTTCTAATTCTATGGAACACATAACTACTCTTCTATTTCTATGGAACACAGAACTACTCTTCTAGTTATATGGAATGAGGAACTACTCTTCTAATTCTATGGAACACATAACTACTCTTCTATTTCTATGGAACACAGAACTACTCTTCTAATTCTATGGAATGAGGAACTACTCTTCTAATTCTATGGAACACATAACTACTCTTCTAATTCTATGGAACACATAACTGCTCTTCTAATTCTATGGAACACATAACTACTCTTCTATTTCTATGGAACACAGAACTACTCTTCTAATTCTATGGAACACATAACTACTCTTCTAATTCTATGGAACACAGAACTACTCTTCTAAATCTATGGAATGAGGAACTACTCTTCTAATTCTATGGAACACAGAACTAGTCTTCTAATTATATGGAACACAACACTACTTTTCTAAATCTATGGAACACAGAACTACTCTTCTAAATCTATGGAATGAGGAACTCCTCTTCTAATTCTATGGAACACAGAACTACTGTTCTAAATCTATGGAATGAGGAACTACTCTTCTAATGATATGAAATGAAGAACTACTCTTCTAATTCTATGGAATGAGGAACTACTCTTCTAATTCTATGGAACACAGAACTACTGTTCTAAATCTATGGAATGAGGAACTACTCTTCTAATGATATGAAATGAAGAACTACTCTTCTAATTATATGGAACACAGAACTACTCTTCTAATTCTATGGAATGAAGAACTACTCTTCTAATTCTATGGAACACATAACTACTCTTCTAATTCTATGGAATGAAGAACTACTCTTCTATTTCTATGGAATGAAGAACTACTCTTCTAATTCTATGGAATGGGGAACTACTCTTCTAATTCTATGGAACACAGAACTACTCTTCTAATTCTATGGAATGAGGAACTACTCTTCTAATTCTATGGAATGAGGAACTACTCTTCTAATTCTATGGAACACAGAACTACTCTTCTAATTCTATGGAATGAAGAACTACTCTTCTAATTCTATGGAACACAGAACTAGTCTTCTAATTCTATGGAATGAGGAACTACTCTTCTAATTCTATGGAATGAGGAACTACTCTTCTAATTCTATGGAACACAGAACTACTCTTCTAATTCTATGGAACACAGAACTACTCTTCTAATTCTATGGAATGAAGAACTACTCTTCTATTTCTATGGAATGAAGAACTACTCTTCTAATTCTATGGAATGAGGAACTACTCTTCTAATTCTATGGAAGACAGAACTACTCTTCTAATTCTATGGAATGAGGAACTACTCTTCTAAATGTATGGAATGAGGAACTACTCTTCTAATTCTATGGAACACAGAACTACTCTTCTAATTCTATGGAACACAGAACTACTCTTCTAATTCTATGGAATGAATAACTACTCTTCTAATTCTATGGAACACAGAACTACTCTTCTAATTCTATGGAATGAAGAACTACTCTTCTAATTCTATGGAACACAGAACTACTCTTCTATTTCTATGGAACACAGAACTACTCTTCTATTTCTATGGAACACAGAACTACTCTTCTATTTCTATGGAACACATAACTACTCTTCTATTTCTATGGAACACATAACTACTCTTCTAATTCTATGGAACACAGAACTACTCTTCAAATTTTATGGAACACAGAACTACTCTTCTAATTCTATGGAACACATAACTACTCTTCTAATTCTATGGAACACAGAACTACTCTTCGAATTTTATGGAACACATAACTACTCTTCTAATTCTATGGAACACAGAACTACTCTTCTAATTCTATGGAACACATAACTACTCTTCTAATTCTATGGAATGAGGAACTACTCTTCTAATTCTATGGAACACATAACTACTCTTCTAATTCTATGGAACACAGAACTACTCTTCTAGTTATATGGAATGAGGAACTACTCTTCTAATTCTATGGAGCACATAACTACTCTTCTATTTCTATGGAACACAGAACTACTCTTCTAAATCTATGGAATGAGGAACTACTCTTCTAATTCTATGGAACACATAACTACTCTTCTAATTCTATGGAACACATAACTGCTCTTCTAATTCTATGGAATGAGGAACTACTCTTCTATTTCTATGGAACACAGAACCACTCTTCTAATTCTATGGAACACATAACTACTCTTCTAATTCTATGGAACACAGAACTACTCTTCGAATTATATGGAACACATAACTACTCTTCTAATTCTATGGAACACAGAACTACTCTTCTAATTCTATGGAACACATAACTACTCTTCTAATTCTATGGAACACAGAACTACTCTTCTAGTTATATGGAATGAGGAACTACTCTTCTAATTCTATGGAACACATAACTACTCTTCTATTTCTATGGAACACAGAACTACTCTTCTAGTTATATGGAATGAGGAACTACTCTTCTAATTCTATGGAACACATAACTACTCTTCTATTTCTATGGAACACAGAACTACTCTTCTAATTCTATGGAATGAGGAACTACTCTTCTAATTCTATGGAACACATAACTACTCTTCTAATTCTATGGAACACATAACTGCTCTTCTAATTCTATGGAACACATAACTACTCTTCTATTTCTATGGAACACAGAACTACTCTTCTAATTCTATGGAACACAGAACTACTCTTCTAATTCTATGGAACACAGAACTACTCTTCTAAATCTATGGAATGAGGAACTCCTCTTCTAATTCTATGGAACACAGAACTACTGTTCTAAATCTATGGAATGAGGAACTACTCTTCTAATGATATGAAATGAAGAACTACTCTTCTAATTCTATGGAATGAGGAACTACTCTTCTAATTCTATGGAACACAGAACTACTGTTCTAAATCTATGGAATGAGGAACTACTCTTCTAATGATATGAAATGAAGAACTACTCTTCTAATTATATGGAACACAGAACTACTCTTCTAATTCTATGGAATGAAGAACTACTCTTCTAATTCTATGGAACACAGAACTACTCTTCTAATTCTATGGAATGAAGAACTACTCTTCTATTTCTATGGAATGAAGAACTACTCTTCTAATTCTATGGAATGGGGAACTACTCTTCTAATTCTATGGAATGAGGAACTACTCTTCTAATTCTATGGAACACAGAACTACTCTTCTAATTCTATGGAATGAAGAACTACTCTTCTAATTCTATGGAACACAGAACTACTCTTCTAAATCTATGGAATGAGGAACTCCTCTTCTAATTCTATGGAACACAGAACTACTGTTCTAAATCTATGGAATGAGGAACTACTCTTCTAATGATATGAAATGAAGAACTACTCTTCTAATTCTATGGAATGAGGAACTACTCTTCTAATTCTATGGAACACAGAACTACTGTTCTAAATCTATGGAATGAGGAACTACTCTTCTAATGATATGAAATGAAGAACTACTCTTCTAATTATATGGAACACAGAACTACTCTTCTAATTCTATGGAATGAAGAACTACTCTTCTAATTCTATGGAACACAGAACTACTCTTCTAATTCTATGGAATGAAGAACTACTCTTCTATTTCTATGGAATGAAGAACTACTCTTCTAATTCTATGGAATGGGGAACTACTCTTCTAATTCTATGGAATGAGGAACTACTCTTCTAATTCTATGGAACACAGAACTACTCTTCTAATTCTATGGAATGAAGAACTACTCTTCTAATTCTATGGAACACAGAACTAGTATTCTAATTCTATGGAATGAGGAACTACTCTTCTAATTCTATGGAATGAGGAACTACTCTTCTAATTCTATGGAACACAGAACTACTCTTCTAATTCTATGGAACACAGAACTACTCTTCTAATTCTATGGAATGAAGAACTACTCTTCTATTTCTATGGAATGAAGAACTACTCTTCTAATTCTATGGAATGAGGAACTACTCTTCTAATTCTATGGAAGACAGAACTACTCTTCTAATTCTATGGAATGAGGAACTACTCTTCTAAATGTATGGAATGAGGAACTACTCTTCTAATTCTATGGAACACAGAACTACTCTTCTAATTCTATGGAACACAGAACTACTCTTCTAATTCTATGGAATGAATAACTACTCTTCTAATTCTATGGAACGCAGAACTACTCTTCTAATTCTATGGAATGAAGAACTACTCTTCTAATTCTATGGAACACAGAACTACTCTTCTATTTCTATGGAACACAGAACTACTCTTCTATTTCTATGGAACACATAACTACTCTTCTATTTCTATGGAACACATAACTACTCTTCTAATTCTATGGAACACAGAACTACTCTTCAAATTTTATGGAACACAGAACTACTCTTCTAATTCTATGGAACACATAACTACTCTTCTAATTCTATGGAACACAGAACTACTCTTCGAATTTTATGGAACACATAACTACTCTTCTAATTCTATGGAACACAGAACTACTCTTCTAATTCTATGGAACACATAACTACTCTTCTAATTCTATGGAATGAGGAACTACTCTTCTAATTCTATGGAACACATAACTACTCTTCTAATTCTATGGAACACAGAACTACTCTTCTAGTTATATGGAATGAGGAACTACTCTTCTAATTCTATGGAGCACATAACTACTCTTCTATTTCTATGGAACACAGAACTACTCTTCTAAATCTATGGAATGAGGAACTACTCTTCTAATTCTATGGAACACATAACTACTCTTCTAATTCTATGGAACACATAACTGCTCTTCTAATTCTATGGAATGAGGAACTACTCTTCTAATTCTATGGAACACATAACTACTCTTCTAATTCTATGGAACACATAACTGCTCTTCTAATTCTATGGAACACATAACTACTCTTCTATTTCTATGGAACACAGAACTAATCTTCTAATTCTATGGAACACAGAACTACTCTTCTAATTCTATGGAACACAGAACTAATATTCAAATTCTATGGAACACAGAACTAGTCTTCTAGTTATATGGAACACAACACCACTTTTCTAAATCTATGGAACACAGAACTACTCTTCTAATTATATGGAACACAGAACTAGTCTTCTAATTATATGGAACACAACACTACTTTTCTAAATCTATGGAACACAGAACTACTCTTCTAAATCTATGGAATGAGGAACTCCTCTTCTAATTCTATGGAACACAGAACTACTGTTCTAAATCTATGGAATGAGGAACTACTCTTCTAATTCTATGGAAGACAGAACTACTGTTCTAAATCTATGGAATGAGGAACTACTCTTCTAATGATATGAAATGAAGAACTACTCTTCTAATTCTATGGAATGAGGAACTACTCTTCTAATTCTATGGAACACAGAACTACTGTTCTAAATCTATGGAATGAGGAACTACTCTTCTAATGATATGAAATGAAGAACTACTCTTCTAATTCTATGGAACACAACACTACTTTTCTAAATCTATGGAACACAGAACTACTCTTCTAAATCTATGGAATGAGGAACTCCTCTTCTAATTCTATGGAACACAGAACTACTCTTCTAAATCTATGGAACACAGAACTACTCTTCTAAATCTATGGAATGAGGAACTCCTCTTCTAAATCTATTGAATGAGGAACTACTCCTCTAATGATATGGAATGAAGAACTACTCTTCTAATTATATGGAATGAAGAACTACTCTTCTAATTCTATGGAACACAGAACTACTCTTCTAAATCTATGGGATGAAGAACTACTCTTCTAGTTATATGGAACACAGAACTACTCTTCTAATTCTTTTGGAACACAGAACTACTCTTCTAATTATTTTGGAACACAGAACTACTCTTCTAATTCTATGGAAGACAGAACTACTCTTCTAATTATATGGAATGAGGAACTACTCTTCTAATTCTATGGAATGAGGAACTACTCTTCTAGTTATATGGAACACAGAACTACTCTTCTAATTCTTTTGGAACACAGAACTACTCTTCTAATTCTATGGAAGACAGAACTACTCTTCTAATTATATGGAATGAGGAACTACTATTTTAATTCTATGGAATGAGGAACTACTCTTCTAATTCTATGGAACACAGAACTAGTCTTCTAATTCTATGGAATGAGGAACTACTCTTCTAATTATATGGAACACAGAACTACTCTTCTAATTCTATGGAATGAGGAACTGCTCTTCTAATTCTATGGAATGAGGAACTACTCTTCTAATTCTATGGAATGAGGAACTACTCTTCTAATTCTATGGAACACAGAACTACTCTTCTAATTCTATGGAATGAAGAACTACTCTTCTAATTCTATGGAACACAGAACTAGTCTTCTAATTCTATGGAATGAGGAACTACTCTTCTAATTCTATGGAATGAGGAACTACTCTTCTAATTCTATGGAACACAGAACTCCTCTTCTAATTCTATGGAACACAGAACTACTCTTCTAATTCTATGGAATGAAGAACTACTCTTCTATTTCTATGGAATGAAGAACTACTCTTCTAATTCTATGGAATGAGGAACTACTCTTCTAATTCTATAGAAGACAGAACTACTCTTCTAATTCTATGGAATGAGGAACTACTCTTCTAAATGTATGGAATGAGGAACTACTCTTCTAATTCTATGGAACACAGAACTACTCTTCTAATTCTATGGAACACATAACTACTCTTCTAATTCTATGGAACACATAACTGCTCTTCTAATTCTATGGAATGAGGAACTACTCTTCTATTTCTATGGAACACAGAACCACTCTTCTAATTCTATGGAACACATAACTACTCTTCTAATTCTATGGAACACAGAACTACTCTTCGAATTATATGGAACACATAACTACTCTTCTAATTCTATGGAACACAGAACTACTCTTCTAATTCTATGGAACACATAACTACTCTTCTAATTCTATGGAACACAGAACTACTCTTCTAGTTATATGGAATGAGGAACTACTCTTCTAATTCTATGGAACACATAACTACTCTTCTATTTCTATGGAACACAGAACTACTCTTCTAGTTATATGGAATGAGGAACTACTCTTCTAATTCTATGGAACACATAACTACTCTTCTATTTCTATGGAACACAGAACTACTCTTCTAATTTTATGGAATGAGGAACTACTCTTCTAATTCTATGGAACACATAACTACTCTTCTAATTCTATGGAACACATAACTGCTCTTCTAATTCTATGGAACACATAACTACTCTTCTATTTCTATGGAACACAGAACTACTCTTCTAATTCTATGGAACACAGAACTACTCTTCTAATTCTATGGAACACAGAACTACTCTTCTAATTATATGGAACACAACACTACTTTTCTAAATCTATGGAACACAGAACTACTCTTCTAAATCTATGGAATGAGGAACTCCTCTTCTAATTCTATGGAACACAGAACTACTGTTCTAAATCTATGGAATGAGGAACTACTCTTCTAATGATATGAAATGAAGAACTACTCTTCTAATTCTATGGAATGAGGAACTACTCTTCTAATTCTATGGAACACAGAACTACTGTTCTAAATCTATGGAATGAGGAACTACTCTTCTAATGATATGAAATGAAGAACTACTCTTCTAATTATATGGAACACAGAACTACTCTTCTAATTCTATGGAATGAAGAACTACTCTTCTAATTCTATGGAACACAGAACTACTCTTCTAATTCTATGGAATGAAGAACTACTCTTCTATTTCTATGGAATGAAGAACTACTCTTCTAATTCTATGGAATGGGGAACTACTCTTCTAATTCTATGGAACACAGAACTACTCTTCTAATTCTATGGAATGAGGAACTACTCTTCTAATTCTATGGAATGAGGAACTACTCTTCTAATTCTATGGAACACAGAACTACTCTTCTAATTCTATGGAATGAAGAACTACTCTTCTAATTCTATGGAACACAGAACTAGTCTTCTAATTCTATGGAATGAGGAACTACTCTTCTAATTCTATGGAATGAGGAACTACTCTTCTAATTCTATGGAACACAGAACTACTCTTCTAATTCTATGGAACACAGAACTACTCTTCTAATTCTATGGAATGAAGAACTACTCTTCTATTTCTATGGAATGAAGAACTACTCTTCTAATTCTATGGAATGAGGAACTACTCTTCTAATTCTATGGAAGACAGAACTACTCTTCTAATTCTATGGAATGAGGAACTACTCTTCTAAATGTATGGAATGAGGAACTACTCTTCTAATTCTATGGAACACAGAACTACTCTTCTAATTCTATGGAACACAGAACTACTCTTCTAATTCTATGGAATGAATAACTACTCTTCTAATTCTATGGAACACAGAACTACTCTTCTAATTCTATGGAATGAAGAACTACTCTTCTAATTCTATGGAACACAGAACTACTCTTCTATTTCTATGGAACACAGAACTACTCTTCTATTTCTATGGAACACAGAACTACTCTTCTATTTCTATGGAACACATAACTACTCTTCTATTTCTATGGAACACATAACTACTCTTCTAATTCTATGGAACACAGAACTACTCTTCAAATTTTATGGAACACAGAACTACTCTTCTAATTCTATGGAACACATAACTACTCTTCTAATTCTATGGAACACAGAACTACTCTTCAAATTTTATGGAACACATAACTACTCTTCTAATTCTATGGAACACAGAACTACTCTTCTAATTCTATGGAACACATAACTACTCTTCTAATTCTATGGAATGAGGAACTACTCTTCTAATTCTATGGAACACATAACTACTCTTCTAATTCTATGGAACACAGAACTACTCTTCTAGTTATATGGAATGAGGAACTACTCTTCTAATTCTATGGAGCACATAACTACTCTTCTATTTCTATGGAACACAGAACTACTCTTCTAAATCTATGGAATGAGGAACAACTCTTCTAATTCTATGGAACACATAACTACTCTTCTAATTCTATGGAACACATAACTGCTCTTCTAATTCTATGGAATGAGGAACTACTCTTCTAATTCTATGGAACACATAACTACTCTTCTAATTCTATGGAACACATAACTGCTCTTCTAATTCTATGGAACACATAACTACTCTTCTATTTCTATGGAACACAGAACTACTCTTCTAATTCTATGGAACACAGAACTACTCTTCTAATTCTATGGAACACAGAACTAATATTCAAATTCTATGGAACACAGAACTAGTCTTCTAGTTATATGGAACACAACACCACTTTTCTAAATCTATGGAACACAGAACTACTCTTCTAATTATATGGAACACAGAACTACTCTTCTAAATCTATGGAATGAGGAACTACTCTTCTAATTCTATGGAACACAGAACTAGTCTTCTAATTATATGGAACACAACACTACTTTTCTAAATCTATGGAACACAGAACTACTCTTCTAAATCTATGGAATGAGGAACTCCTCTTCTAATTCTATGGAACACAGAACTACTGTTCTAAATCTATGGAATGAGGAACTACTCTTCTAATTCTATGGAAGACAGAACTACTGTTCTAAATCTATGGAATGAGGAACTACTCTTCTAATGATATGAAATGAAGAACTACTCTTCTAATTCTATGGAATGAGGAACTACTCTTCTAATTCTATGGAACACAGAACTACTGTTCTAAATCTATGGAATGAGGAACTACTCTTCTAATGATATGAAATGAAGAACTACTCTTCTAATTCTATGGAACACAACACTACTTTTCTAAATCTATGGAACACAGAACTACTCTTCTAAATCTATGGAATGAGGAACTCCTCTTCTAATTCTATGGAACACAGAACTACTCTTCTAAATCTATGGAACACAGAACTACTCTTCTAAATCTATGGAATGAGGAACTCCTCTTCTAAATCTATTGAATGAGGAACTACTCCTCTAATGATATGGAATGAAGAACTACTCTTCTAATTATATGGAATGAAGAACTACTCTTCTAATTCTATGGAACACAGAACTACTCTTCTAAATCTATGGGATGAAGAACTACTCTTCTAGTTATATGGAACACAGAACTACTCTTCTAATTCTTTTGGAACACAGAACTACTCTTCTAATTATTTTGGAACACAGAACTACTCTTCTAATTCTATGGAAGACAGAACTACTCTTCTAATTATATGGAATGAGGAACTACTCTTCTAATTCTATGGAATGAGGAACTACTCTTCTAGTTATATGGAACACAGAACTACTCTTCTAATTCTTTTGGAACACAGAACTACTCTTCTAATTCTATGGAAGACAGAACTACTCTTCTAATTATATGGAATGAGGAACTACTATTTTAATTCTATGGAATGAGGAACTACTCTTCTAATTCTATGGAACACAGAACTAGTCTTCTAATTCTATGGAATGAGGAACTACTCTTCTAATTATATGGAACACAGAACTACTCTTCTAATTCTATGGAATGAGGAACTGCTCTTCTAATTCTATGGAATGAGGAACTACTCTTCTAATTCTATGGAATGAGGAACTACTCTTCTAATTCTATGGAACACAGAACTACTCTTCTAATTCTATGGAATGAAGAACTACTCTTCTAATTCTATGGAACACAGAACTAGTCTTCTAATTCTATGGAATGAGGAACTACTCTTCTAATTCTATGGAATGAGGAACTACTCTTCTAATTCTATGGAACACAGAACTCCTCTTCTAATTCTATGGAACACAGAACTACTCTTCTAATTCTATGGAATGAAGAACTACTCTTCTATTTCTATGGAATGAAGAACTACTCTTCTAATTCTATGGAATGAGGAACTACTCTTCTAATTCTATAGAAGACAGAACTACTCTTCTAATTCTATGGAATGAGGAACTACTCTTCTAAATGTATGGAATGAGGAACTACTCTTCTAATTCTATGGAACACAGAACTACTCTTCTAATTCTATGGAACACAGAACTACTCTTCTAATTCTATGGAATGAAGAACTACTCTTCTAATTCTATGGAACACAGAACTACTCTTCTAATTCTATGGAATGAAGAACTACTCTTCTAATTCTATGGAACACAGAACTACTCTTCTATTTCTATGGAACACAGAACTACTCTTCTATTTCTATGGAACACAGAACTACTCTTCTATTTCTATGGAACACATAACTACTCTTCTATTTCTATGGAACACATAACTACTCTTCTAATTCTATGGAACACAGAACTACTCTTCGAAGTTTATGGAACACAGAACTACTCTTCTAATTCTATGGAACACATAACTACTCTTCTAATTCTATGGAACACAGAACTACTCTTCGAATTTTATGGAACACATAACTACTCTTCTAATTCTATGGAACACAGAACTACTCTTCTAATTCTATGGAACACATAACTACTCTTCTAATTCTATGGAATGAGGAACTACTCTTCTAATTCTATGGAACACATAACTACTCTTCTAATTCTATGGAACACAGAACTACTCTTCTAGTTATATGGAATGAGGAACTACTCTTCTAATTCTATGGAGCACATAACTACTCTTCTATTTCTATGGAACACAGAATTACTCTTCTAAATCTATGGAATGAGGAACTACTCTTCTAATTCTATGGAACACATAACTACTCTTCTAATTCTATGGAACACATAACTGCTCTTCTAATTCTATGGAATGAGGAACTACTCTTCTAATTCTATGGAACACATAACTACTCTTCTAATTCTATGGAACACATAACTGCTCTTCTAATTCTATGGAACACATAACTACTCTTCTATTTCTATGGAACACAGAACTACTCTTCTAATTCTATGGAACACAGAACTACTCTTCTAATTCTATGGAACACAGAACTAATATTCAAATTCTATGGAACACAGAACTAGTCTTCTAGTTATATGGAACACAACACCACTTTTCTAAATCTATGGAACACAGAACTACTCTTCTAATTATATGGAACACAGAACTACTCTTCTAAATCTATGGAATGAGGAACTACTCTTCTAATTCTATGGAACACAGAACTAGTCTTCTAATTATATGGAACACAACACTACTTTTCTAAATCTATGGAACACAGAACTACTCTTCTAAATCTATGGAATGAGGAACTCCTCTTCTAATTCTATGGAACACAGAACTACTGTTCTAAATCTATGGAATGAGGAACTACTCTTCTAATTCTATGGAAGACAGAACTACTGTTCTAAATCTATGGAATGAGGAACTACTCTTCTAATGATATGAAATGAAGAACTACTCTTCTAATTCTATGGAATGAGGAACTACTCTTCTAATTCTATGGAACACAGAACTACTGTTCTAAATCTATGGAATGAGGAACTACTCTTCTAATGATATGAAATGAAGAACTACTCTTCTAATTCTATGGAACACAACACTACTTTTCTAAATCTATGGAACACAGAACTACTCTTCTAAATCTATGGAATGAGGAACTCCTCTTCTAATTCTATGGAAGACAGAACTACTCTTCTAAATCTATGGAACACAGAACTACTCTTCTAAATCTATGGAATGAGGAACTCCTCTTCTAAATCTATTGAATGAGGAACTACTCCTCTAATGATATGGAATGAAGAACTACTCTTCTAATTATATGGAATGAAGAACTACTCTTCTAATTCTATGGAACACAGAACTACTCTTCTAAATCTATGGGATGAAGAACTACTCTTCTAGTTATATGGAACACAGAACTACTCTTCTAATTCTTTTGGAACACAGAACTACTCTTCTAATTCTTTTGGAACACATAACTACTCTTCTAATTCTATGGAAGACAGAACTACTCTTCTAATTATATGGAATGAGGAACTACTCTTCTAATTCTATGGAATGAGGAACTACTCTTCTAGTTATATGGAACACAGAACTACTCTTCTAATTCTTTTGGAACACAGAACTACTCTTCTAATTCTATGGAAGACAGAACTACTCTTCTAATTATATGGAATGAGGAACTACTATTTTAATTCTATGGAATGAGGAACTACTCTTCTAATTCTATGGAACACAGAACTAGTCTTCTAATTCTATGGAATGAGGAACTACTCTTCTAATTATATGGAACACAGAACTACTCTTCTAATTCTATGGAATGAGGAACTGCTCTTCTAATTCTATGGAATGAGGAACTACTCTTCTAATTCTATGGAATGAGGAACTACTCTTCTAATTCTATGGAACACAGAACTACTCTTCTAATTCTATGGAATGAGGAACTAGTCTTCTAATTCTATGGAATGAGGAACTACTCTTCTAATTCTATGGAATGTGGAACTACTCTTCTAAATCTATGGAAGACAGAACTAGTCTTCTAATTCTATGGAATGAGGAACTACTCTTCTAATTCTATGGAAGACAGAACTAGTCTTCTAATTCTATGGAATGAGGAACTACTCTTCTAATTATTTTGGAAGACAGAACTAGTCTTCTAATTCTATGGAAGACAGAACTAGTCTTCTAATTCTATGGAATGAGGAACTACTCTTCTAATTCTTTTGGAAGACAGAACTACTCTTCTAATTCTATGGAATGAGGAACTACTCTTCTAATTCTATGGAAGACAGAACTACTCTTCTAATTCTATGGAACACAGAACTACTCTTCTAATTCTATGGAATGAGGAACTACTCTTCTAATTCTATGGAATGAGGAACTACTCTTCTAATTCTATGGAACACAGAACTACTCTTCTAATTCTATGGAACACAGAACTACTCTTCTAATTCTATGGAATGAGGAACTACTCTTCTAATTCTATGGAATGAGGAACTACTCTTCTAAATCTATGGAAGACAGAACTAGTCTTCTAATTCTATGGAATGAGGAACTACTCTTCTAATTCTATGGAAGACAGAACTAGTCTTCTAATTCTATGGAATGAAGAACTACTCTTCTAATGATATGGAATGTGGAGCTACTCTTTTATTTCTCTGTTAGAAACAACGTACAAGGGATGTATACTAAATATTTGACCAGTTGTGGTGCACTGCTTATAGGCTATAAGGAATCCAAAGGGTAATCCATACTTTGTAGCGAAACATGTCTAAAATGATGAGGAATGCTGATTTCAGTGACTCCTGAAGAAACAGTGGAGTTGATTGTTTGATAACTGTCACCCTGTAAAATAGTGGTCAGTGATAGTACACGTGTCCCCTAACAGCATGAGTCTTTCAAATTCTCTCTCTCTCTCTCTCTCTTACAGAACCAGAATAAACAAACAGTGGACAGCATAAATCAGATGAAAAGCGAGGGAGGGAGCGAAGAATGGGGAGAGGCCAGATATCGAGAGAGTGGGGGGAGAGAGCTTTGTGCTATTCAAAGGTCATCGTCACAATGAGGTCTAATAAGGTGTCAGTGTGGCAAGGAGCCTGACCTAGCATAAAACTGAGGTTGTGTCTCAAATAGTGCACTGCTTTTAACCAGTGCCAGAGCAAAGCAGTGCACTATATAGGCACTAGGGTGCCATTTGGGATGCTGCCACAGCCAATTAAAGCCCAGCCACGAACAGGGCATCGACATGGCGCCGCAGTGGAGACGATCCAACATGGTGGTCCAGTAGCACTGAACAAACAGGGGATTGATGTGACTGGCTGTAAGAGGGGGATAGGTTATGCAGATGACCCCCTGGCTCTGGACAGAGGAAGTCAGTGTAGCTTGCAAGAGCTGACGGTGCAGAAAGTTAACTACTTACACAGATCTGTTGGACTGGCTGGCCCTCAGACTGTTTGTATTGCATTGACGTGGAACAAACACACAGATGTCGTTGGTGGTGATTTATTTTAAACTATGTGGTAACAATAGGTGCCCTCGTATTATTTCTACTCTGAATTCAACACTACTACTGAGTGGAGACTGTTTGGATGTTATTCATTTATAAAGCCCTGTTGCAAAAATGTCAAAATGATCTGATATCTTAACTAACAGGGAAGTAGGAGTTAACACGCCACATCACAGGGATGGTAACTCTGGATTTCCCATCTGTTGCTAACGACTTTAGAAAAACAGCTTTTATTTCCTACGCACCCCGTGTATGGAACAATCTTCATTTTTCTCTTGTACTAGATAGATCGGTACCTCTAGGGCAGTTAAACACGTTGATTGACGACCTCTCTGTTGAGGAAGGGGATTGCTTTTCTTGAGTGTGGCTGTACTTTTGTGTTTGCTTGTATCCTGTCAAATGTGTGAAATTGTAAAATGCAAGGCTCCCTTGTGAAAGAGACCTTGGTCTCAACGGGACTCCCAGTTGAAGGAAATGTCAAACAAAGCAATAAAACATTTACTTGGAACAAAAAAGCATCACATTTGACTGTGTTTTGCCGTCCTCTCTGGGATATGTGGGACGGTAGCGTCACCTCAACAACAGCCAGTGAAATTGCAGGGAGCCAAACTCAAAACAACAGAAATCCCATAAATAAAATTCCTCTAACATACAAGTATTATACACCATTTAAAGACAAACTTGTTGTAAATCCAGCCACAGTGTCCGATTTCAAAAAGGCTTTACAACGAAAGCAAACAAAACGATTATGTTAGGTCACCACCAAGTCACAGAAAAACAGCCATTTTTTCAGCCAAATTGAGGAGTCACAAAAAGCAGAAAAATAGATAAAATGAATCACTAAACTTTGATGATCTTCATCAGATGACACTCATAGGACTTCATGTTACACAATACATGTATGTTTTGTTCGATAAAGTTCATATTTATTTCCAAAAATCGCAGTTTATATTGACGCGTTATGTGCAGTAGTTCCAAAACATCCAGTGATTTTGCAGAGAGCCACATCAATTTACAGAAATACTCATAATAAACATTGCTAAAAGACACAAGTGTTATGCATCGAATTTTAGATCCACTTCTCCTTAATGTGTCAGATTTCAAAAAAGCTTTACGGAAAAAGCACACCATGCAATAATCTGAGCACAGCGCTCAGACACAAAACAAGCCATACAGATACCCGCCATGTTGTGGAGTCAACAAAGTCAGAAATAACATTATAAATATTCACTTACCTTTGATGATCTTCATCAGAATGCATTCCCTGGAATCCCAGTTCCACAATAAATGGACATGCCTTGTTGACATGCCTTGTTGATAGTGCTATTAAGAAAGTAGAGCAGTGCTTTATTATGGACATAATTCTCCCCATTTAAGCTAATTCTTAACATAGGCTTTAGTAAAGCTATTCTTAACATAGGCTTTAGTGAAGCAATTCTTAACATAGGCTTTAGTGAAGCAATTCTTAAAATAGACTTTAGTGAAGCAATTCTTAATATAGGCTTTAGTGAAGCAATTCTTAACATAGGCTTTAGTGAAGCAATTCTTAACATAGGCTTTAGTAAAGCTATTCTTAACATAGGCTTTAGTGAAGCAATTCTTAACATAGGCTTTAGTGAAGCAATTCTTAACATAGGCTTTAGTGAAGCAATTCTTAACCTAGGCTTTAGTGAAGCAATTCTTAACATAGGCTTTAGTGAAGCAATTCTTAACATAGGCTTTAGTGAAGCAATTCTTAACATAGGCTTTAGTGAAGCAATTCTTAACATAGGCTTTAGTGAAGCAATTCTTAACATAGGCTTTAGTGAAGCAATTCTTAACATAGGCTTTAGTGAAGCAATTCTTAACCTAGGCTTTAGTGAAGCAAGTCTTAACCTAGGCTTTAGTGAAGCAAGTCTTAACATAGGCCTCCTTTGTTGGCTGCATTTTTGTTTTCACAGAAAGAGAACATTGTTTCTTGGCTGCAATCTTCTACATAATCGTATTGGCTGTACAGTTAGAAAACAAAATATGTCGGCAGCACATCTATCTGCAAATGGTTTTTCTCAGCATAGCTTCTTCCTGTGTATGGTTAGGACATTATCATTAAGGAGAAAACATATGTTGCTGCTTGTATTATCACTAAATGGTTTCTATGTCTGCATCCAAATGGTACCCTATTCCATTTATAGTGCACTAGTTTAAACCAGAGCCCTATGGGTCCTGACCAAGAGTAGTGCACTAGTTTTAACCAGAGTCCTATGTGTCCTGACCAAGAGAAGTGCACTAGTTGTAACCAGAGTCCTATGTGTCCTGGCCAAGAGTAGTGCACTAGTTTTAACCAGAGTCCTATGGGTCCTGGCCAAGAGTAGTGCACTAGTTTGAACCAGAGTCCTATGTGTCCTGACCAAGAGTAGTGCACTAGTTGTAACCAGAGTCCTATGTGTCCTGGCCAAGAGTAGTGCACTAGTTGTAACCAGAGTCCTATGTGTCCTGGCCAAGAGTAGTGCACTAGTTTGAACCAGAGTCCTATGGGTCCTGGCCAAGAGTAGTGCACTAGTTTGATCCAGAGTCCTATGGGTCCTGGCCAAGAGTAGTGCACTAGTTTGAACCAGAGTCCTATGGGTCCTGGCCAAGAGTAGTGCACTAGTTTGAACCAGAGTCCTATGTGTCCTGACCAAGAGTAGTGCACTAGTTTTAACCAGAGTCCTATGTGTCCTGGCCAAGAGTAGTGCACTAGTTGTAACCAGAGTCCTATGTGTCCTGACCAAGAGAAGTGCACTAGTTTGATCCAGAGTCCTATGTGTCCTGACCAAGAGAAGTGCACTAGTTTGATCCAGAGTCCTATGTGTCCTGACCAAGAGTAGTGCACTAGTTTTAACCAGAGTCCTATGGGTCCTGACCAAGAGTAGTGCACTAGTTTTAACCAGAGTCCTATGTGTCCTGACCAAGAGAAGTGCACTAGTTTTAACCAGAGTCCTATGTGTCATGGCCAAGAGTAGTGCACTAGTTGTAACCAGAGTCCTATGGGTCCTGACCAAGAGAAGTGCACTAGTTTTAACCAGAGTCCTATGTGTCCTGGCCAAGAGTAGTGCACTAGTTGTAACCAGAGTCCTATGTGTCCTGGCCAAGAGTAGTGCACTAGTTGTAACCAGAGTCCTATGTGTCCTGACCAAGAGAAGTGCACTAGTTGTAACCAGAGTCCTATGTGTCCTGGCCAAGAGTAGTGCACTAGTTGTAACCAGAGTCCTATGGGTCCTGACCAAGAGAAGTGCACTAGTTTTAACCAGAGTCCTATGTGTCCTGGCCAAGAGTAGTGCACTAGTTGTAACCAGAGTCCTATGTGTCCTGACCAAGAGAAGTGCACTAGTTTGATCCAGAGTCCTATGTGTCCTGGCCAAGAGAAGTGCACTAGTTTGAACCAGAGTCCTATGTGTCCTGGCCAAGAGAAGTACACTAGTTTGATCCAGAGTCCTATGTGTCCTGGCCAAGAGTAGTGCACTAGTTTGATCCAGAGTCCTATGTGTCCTGACCAAGAGTAGTGCACTAGTTTTAACCAGAGTACTATGGGTCCTGGCCAAGAGTAGTGCACTAGTTTGAACCAGAGTCCTATGGGTCCTGGCCAAGAGTAGTGCACTAGTTTGAACCAGAGTCCTATGTGTCCTGGCCAAGAGTAGTGCACTAGTTTTAACCAGAGTCCTATGTGTCCTGGCCAAGAGTAGTGCACTAGTTTTAACCAGAGTCCTATGTGTCCTGACCAAGAGTAGTGCACTAGTTTTAACCAGAGTCCTATGTGTCCTGGCCAAGAGTAGTGCACTAGTTTTAACCAGAGTCCTATGTGTCCTGACCAGGAGTAGTGCACTAGTTTTAACCAGAGTCCTATGTGTCCTGGCCAAGAGTAGTGCACTAGTTTTAACCAGAGTCCTATGTGTCCTGACCAAGAGTAGTGCACTAGTTTGAACCAGAGTCCTATGTGTCCTGACCAAGAGTAGTGCACTAGTTGTATCCAGAGTCCTATGTGTCCTGGCCAAGAGTAGTGCACTAGTTTTAACCAGAGTCCTATGTGTCCTGACCAAGAGTAGTGCACTAGTTTGAACCAGAGTCCTATGTGTCCTGACCAAGAGTAGTGCACTAGTTGTAACCAGAGTCCTATGTGTCCTGGCCAAGAGTAGTGCACTAGTTTTAACCAGAGTCCTATGTGTCCTGACCAAGAGTAGTGCACTAGTTTGAACCAGAGTCCTATGTGTCCTGACCAAGAGTAGTGCACTAGTTTTAACCAGAGTCCTATGTGTCCTGGCCAAGAGTAGTGCACTAGTTTTAACCAGAGTCCTATGTGTCCTGACCAAGAGTAGTGCACTAGTTTGAACCAGAGTCCTATGTGTCCTGACCAAGAGTAGTGCACTAGTTTTAACCAGAGTCCTATGGGTCCTGGCCAAGAGTAGTGCACTAGTTTGATCCAGAGTCCTATGGGTCCTGGCCAAGAGTAGTGCACTAGTTTGATCCAGAGTCCTATGGGTCCTGGCCAAGAGTAGTGCACTAGTTGTAACCAGAGTCCTATGTGTCCTGACCAAGAGAAGTGCACTAGTTTGAACCAGAGTCCTATGTGTCCTGACCAAGAGAAGTGCACTAGTTTGAACCAGAGTCCTATGTGCCCTGACCAAGAGAAGTGCACTAGTTTTAACCAGAGTCCTATGTGTCCTGACCAAGAGAAGTGCACTAGTTTGATCCAGAGTCCTATGTGTCCTGGCCAAGAGAAGTGCACTAGTTTGAACCAGAGTCCTATGTGTCCTGGCCAAGAGAAGTACACTAGTTTGATCCAGAGTCCTATGTGTCCTGGCCAAGAGTAGTGCACTAGTTTGATCCAGAGTCCTATGTGTCCTGACCAAGAGTAGTGCACTAGTTTTAACCAGAGTCCTATGGGTCCTGGCCAAGAGTAGTGCACTAGTTTGAACCAGAGTCCTATGGGTCCTGGCCAAGAGTAGTGCACTAGTTTGAACCAGAGTCCTATGTGTCCTGGCCAAGAGTAGTGCACTAGTTTTAACCAGAGTCCTATGTGTCCTGGCCAAGAGTAGTGCACTAGTTTTAACCAGAGTCCTATGTGTCCTGACCAAGAGTAGTGCACTAGTTTTAACCAGAGTCCTATGTGTCCTGGCCAAGAGTAGTGCACTAGTTTTAACCAGAGTCCTATGTGTCCTGACCAGGAGTAGTGCACTAGTTTTAACCAGAGTCCTATGTGTCCTGGCCAAGAGTAGTGCACTAGTTTTAACCAGAGTCCTATGTGTCCTGACCAAGAGTAGTGCACTAGTTTGAACCAGAGTCCTATGTGTCCTGACCAAGAGTAGTGCACTAGTTGTATCCAGAGTCCTATGTGTCCTGGCCAAGAGTAGTGCACTAGTTTTAACCAGAGTCCTATGTGTCCTGACCAAGAGTAGTGCACTAGTTTGAACCAGAGTCCTATGTGTCCTGACCAAGAGTAGTGCACTAGTTGTAACCAGAGTCCTATGTGTCCTGGCCAAGAGTAGTGCACTAGTTTTAACCAGAGTCCTATGTGTCCTGACCAAGAGTAGTGCACTAGTTTGAACCAGAGTCCTATGTGTCCTGACCAAGAGTAGTGCACTAGTTTTAACCAGAGTCCTATGTGTCCTGGCCAAGAGTAGTGCACTAGTTTTAACCAGAGTCCTATGTGTCCTGACCAAGAGTAGTGCACTAGTTTGAACCAGAGTCCTATGTGTCCTGACCAAGAGAAGTGCACTAGTTTGATCCAGAGTCCTATGTGTCCTGGCCAAGAGAAGTGCACTAGTTTGAACCAGAGTCCTATGTGTCCTGGCCAAGAGAAGTACACTAGTTTGATCCAGAGTCCTATGTGTCCTGGCCAAGAGTAGTGCACTAGTTTGATCCAGAGTCCTATGTGTCCTGACCAAGAGTAGTGCACTAGTTTTAACCAGAGTCCTATGGGTCCTGGCCAAGAGTAGTGCGCTAGTTTGAACCAGAGTCCTATGGGTCCTGGCCAAGAGTAGTGCACTAGTTTGAACCAGAGTCCTATGTGTCCTGGCCAAGAGTAGTGCACTAGTTTTAACCAGAGTCCTATGTGTCCTGGCCAAGAGTAGTGCACTAGTTTTAACCAGAGTCCTATGTGTCCTGACCAAGAGTAGTGCACTAGTTTTAACCAGAGTCCTATGTGTCCTGGCCAAGAGTAGTGCACTAGTTTTAACCAGAGTCCTATGTGTCCTGACCAGGAGTAGTGCACTAGTTTTAACCAGAGTCCTATGTGTCCTGGCCAAGAGTAGTGCACTAGTTTTAACCAGAGTCCTATGTGTCCTGACCAAGAGTAGTGCACTAGTTTGAACCAGAGTCCTATGTGTCCTGACCAAGAGTAGTGCACTAGTTGTATCCAGAGTCCTATGTGTCCTGGCCAAGAGTAGTGCACTAGTTTTAACCAGAGTCCTATGTGTCCTGACCAAGAGTAGTGCACTAGTTTGAACCAGAGTCCTATGTGTCCTGACCAAGAGTAGTGCACTAGTTGTAACCAGAGTCCTATGTGTCCTGGCCAAGAGTAGTGCACTAGTTTTAACCAGAGTCCTATGTGTCCTGACCAAGAGTAGTGCACTAGTTTGAACCAGAGTCCTATGTGTCCTGACCAAGAGTAGTGCACTAGTTTTAACCAGAGTCCTATGTGTCCTGGCCAAGAGTAGTGCACTAGTTTTAACCAGAGTCCTATGTGTCCTGACCAAGAGTAGTGCACTAGTTTGAACCAGAGTCCTATGTGTCCTGACCAAGAGTAGTGCACTAGTTTTAACCAGAGTCCTATGGGTCCTGGCCAAGAGTAGTGCACTAGTTTGATCCAGAGTCCTATGGGTCCTGGCCAAGAGTAGTGCACTAGTTTGATCCAGAGTCCTATGGGTCCTGGCCAAGAGTAGTGCACTAGTTGTAACCAGAGTCCTATGTGTCCTGACCAAGAGTAGTGCACTAGTTTGAACCAGAGTCCTATGTGTCCTGGCCAAGAGTAGTGCACTAGTTTGAACCAGAGTCCTATGTGTCCTGACCAAGAGTAGTGCACTAGTTTGAACCAGAGTCCTATGGGTCCTGGCCAAGAGTAGTGCACTAGTTTGATCCAGAGTCCTATGGGTCCTGGCCAAGAGTAGTGCACTAGTTTGAACCAGAGTCCTATGTGTCCTGGCCAAGAGTAGTGCACTAGTTTGATCCAGAGTCCTATGTGTCCTGGCCAAGAGTAGTGCACTAGTTTGAACCAGAGTCCTATGTGTCCTGACCAAGAGAAGTGCACTAGTTTGAACCAGAGTCCTATGTGTCCTGACCAAGAGAAGTGCACTAGTTTGAACCAGAGTCCTATGTGTCCTGACCAAGAGAAGTGCACTAGTTTTAACCAGAGTCCTATGTGTCCTGACCAAGAGAAGTGCACTAGTTTGAACCAGAGTCCTATGTGTCCTGGCCAAGAGTAGTACACTAGTTTGATCCAGAGTCCTATGTGTCCTGGCCAAGAGTAGTGCACTAGTTTGAACCAGAGTCCTATGTGTCCTGGCCAAGAGTAGTGCACTACATACAGTTGTGCTCTAATATACTGGCACCCTTGCACGGTTCACTATTTCTTGTAACATTTTCATGAAGGAGAAAACACATGTTGCTGGTTGCCTTTATCAGCAAATGGTTTCTCTCTGTTCTGAAACGTTCCTTTCCACAGTGAGGGCATCTGATCCTTGTATACACTCCACATCAAAACGCTGTTGACTTGAGGGAGACTGGCGGCTGGCGCGCGTGTGTGTGAAACGGTGGTTATTTTTACGCCACTCCGGTCTGATGGGCAGAACTTGGCCTCCTTTTCAAAGCCGTCTGCCATCTGGCGCCAGCATCTTGGGAGGAAGAGAAGAGAAGAAAAAACACACACACATAAACACACACACACACACATACACACTCACACATACACACACACACACACACACACACACACACACACACACACACACACACACACACACACACACACATACACACATACACACACACACACACACACACACACACACACACACACACACACACACACACACACACACACACACACACACACACACACACACACATACACACATACACACAAATACACATATACAAACAAATACACACACACACACACACACACACATACACACATACACACAAATACACATATACACACATACACACAAATACACATATACAAACAAATACACATACACACAAACACACACACGCACGCACATACACAAATAAACATGCTCACACACAAACAAGCACACACACACACACACACACAATTTAATGTAGAAGACAGATAACCAGCTCAACCTGAACTCTTCTCTTCCGTCAGACAACACAGATAACCAGCTCAACCTGACCCCTTCTCTTCCGTCAGACAACACAGATAACCAACTCAACCTGAACTCTTCTCTTCCGTCAGACAACACAGATAACCAGCTTAACCTGAACCCTTCTCTTCCGTCAGACAACACAGATAACCAACTCAACCTGAACTCTTCTCTTCCGTCAGACAACACAGATAACCAACTCAACCTGAACCCTTCTCTTGCTCCTGATAACCAACTCAACCTGAACCCTTCTCTTGCTCCTGATAACCAACTCAACCTGAACTCTTCTCTTCCGTCAGACAACACAGATAACCAACTCAACCTGAACTCTTCTCTTCCGTCAGACAACACAGATAACCAACTCAACCTGAACTCTTCTCTTCCGTCAGACAACACAGATAACCAACTCAACCTGAACTCTTCTCTTCCGTCAGACAACACAGATAACCAGCTCAACCTGAACTCTTCTCTTCCGTCAGACAACACAGATAACCAGCTCAACCTGAACTCTTCTCTTCCGTCAGACAACACAGATAACCAGCTTAACCTGAACTCTTCTCTTCCTTCAGACAACACAGATAACCAACTCAACCTGACCCCTTCTCTTCCGTCAGACAACACAGATAACCAACTCAACCTGAACTCTTCTCTTCCGTCAGACAACACAGATAACCAGCTTAACCTGAACTCTTCTCTTCCGTCAGACAACACAGATAACCAGCTTAACCTGAACTCTTCTCTTCCGTCAGACAACACAGATAACCAGCTCAACCTGAACTCTTCTCTTCCGTCAGACAACACAGATAACCAACTCAACCTGAACTCTTCTCTTCCGTCAGACAACACAGATAACCAGCTTAACCTGAACTCTTCTCTTCCTTCAGACAACACAGATAACCAACTCAACCTGAACCCTTCTCTTGCTCCTGATAACCAACTCAACCTGAACCCTTCTCTTGCTCCTGATAACCAACTCAACCTCAACCCTTCTTTTGCTCCAGATAACCAACTCAACCTGAACCCTTCTCTTGCTCCTGATAACCAACTCAACCTGAACTTTTCTCTTCCGTCAGACAACACAGATAACCAACTCAACCTGAACTCTTCTCTTCCGTCAGACAACACAGATAACCAACTCAACCTGAACTCTTCTCTTCCGTCAGACAACACAGATAACCAACTCAACCTGAACTCTTCTCTTCCGTCAGACAACACAGATAACCAGCTCAACCTGAACTCTTTTCTTCTGTCAGACAACACAGATAACCAACTCAACCTGAACTTTTCTCTTCCGTCAGACAACACAGATAACCAACTCAACCTGAACTCTTCTCTTCTGTCAGACAACACAGATAACCAACTCAACCTGAACTCTTCTCTTCTGTCAGACAACACAGATAACCAACTCAACCTGAACTCTTCTCTTCTGTCAGACAACACAGATAACCAACTCAACCTGAACTCTTCTCTTCCGTCAGACAACACAGATAACCAACTCAACCTGAACTTTTCTCTTCCGTCAGACAACACAGATAACCAACTCAACCTGAACTCTTCTCTTCCGTCAGACAACACAGATAACCAACTCAACCTGAACCCTTCTCTTCCGTCAGACAACACAGATAACCAACTCAACCTGAACTCTTCTCTTCCGTCAGACAACACAGATAACCAACTCAACCTGAACTCTTCTCTTCCTTCAGACAACACAGATAGCCAACTCAACCTGAACCCTTCTCTTGCTCCTGATAACCAACTCAACCTGAACTCTAAAAGACTTCCTGGGTAGATGTTCCTGTTTAATAAGTTTAGACTACATCGTACAAGAAGTAACTTTATAGGAACATAGTTTGGATCTTTTGAAAGCATCAATTTGAACCTTTTATACTGTAGTATATTCATTTTCTCTGACAGGATTTTGTGGGTTCAGTTGACTCTAATTGATTGGAGCATGGTGCTATAGCAACACCAGAGTTGTAGGTTTGAGAGTTTAACTTTGAATCTCACACATGACACATTTACAGAAACTACTGTGATAACTGTAAGTCTCTGTAGATAAAAACATCTGCTAGAAAGTCCACATCAAGATGTGAGTCCAAAATGACACCCTGTTCTCCCATGGGCCCTGGTCTAAAGTAGTGCACTATATAGGGAATAGGGTGCCATTTGGGACTAAGCCCATGTCACTAATGGGACTTAGGTGCAAGCCATATTGGCCATTAGAGTAGCTTCCAACCACATCAATCAAACCAAGCATTGTAGCTACAGCGTCTTCTGCCTGAATGGAGTTTTTTTTGGTTTCCAGACGGGTTTAATTACGAGGATTACAGCCCACTGGTAGAGTGGCATCAGACAGACAGATTATAGGCCCTGTAGGGACACATACAGCAGATTACAACATTGTGGAACATATCAGATATAAATATATATATTTTTTTTTAGGGGGGAGGGGGGTCATGCATACATGTAATTATTATATTTGTTTATTTGACAGGGACCCTATACCACATCTTTTGCAACAGATGATGGGTAAATGGCATCAGTCCCTACCAGTCCCTATCAGTCCCTACCAGTCCCTATCAGTCCCTACCAGTCCCTATCAGTCCCTACCAGTCCCTATCAGTCCCTATCAGTCCCTACCAGTCCCTATCAGTCCCTACCAGTCCCTACCAGTCCCTATCAGTCCCTACCAGTCCCTATCAGTCCCTACCAGTCCCTATCAGTCCCTATCAGTCCCTATCAGTCCCTATCAGTCCATACCAGTCCCTATCAGTCCCTACCAGTCCCTATCAGTCCCTACCAGTCCCTACCAGTCCCTATCAGTCCCTACCAGTCCCTACCAGTCCCTATCAGTCCCTATCAGTCCCTATCAGTCCCTACCAGTCCCTATCAGTCCCTACCAGTCCCTATCAGTCCCTACCAGTCCCTATCAGTCCCTATCAGTCCCTACCAGTCCCTACCAGTCCCTATCAGTCCCTATCAGTCCCTATCAGTCCCTACCAGTCCCTACCAGTCCCTACCAGTCCCTATCAGTCCCTATCAGTCCCTACCAGTCCCTACCAGTCCCTATCAGTCCCTATCAGTCCCTATCAGTCCCTACCAGTCCCTATCAGTCCCTATCAGTCCCTACCAGTCTCTATCAGTCCCTACCAGTCCCTATCAGTCCCTACCAGTCCCTATCAGTCCCTATCAGTCCCTACCAGTCCCTATCAGTCCCTACCAGTCCCTATCAGTCCCTATCAGTCCCTACCAGTCCCTATCAGTCCATATCAGTCCCTACCAGTCCCTATCAGTCCCTACCAGTCCCTATCAGTCCCTATCAGTCCCTATCAGTCCCTACCAGTCCCTACCAGTCCCTATCAGTCCCTACCAGTCCCTATCAGTCCCTATCAGTCCCTACCAGTCCCTATCAGTCCCTACCAGTCCCTACCAGTCCCTATCAGTCCCTACCAGTCCCTACCAGTCCCTATCAGTCCCTACCAGTCCCTATCAGTCCCTATCAGTCCCTATCAGTCCCTATCAGTCCCTACCAGTCCCTATCAGTCCCTGTCAGTCCCTACCAGTCCCTACCAGTCCCTATCAGTCCCTACCAGTCCCTATCAGTCCCTATCAGTCCCTATCAGTCCCTACCAGTCCCTACCAGTCCCTATCAGTCCCTACCAGTCCCTATCAGTCCCTATCAGTCCCTACCAGTCCCTACCAGTCCCTATCAGTCCCTATCAGTCCCTATCAGTCCCTACCAGTCCCTACCAGTCCCTATCAGTCCCTATCAGTCCCTATCAGTCCCTACCAGTCCCTATCAGTCCCTATCAGTCCCTACCAGTCCCTACCAGTCCCTATCAGTCCCTATCAGTCCCTACCAGTCCCTATCAGTCCCTATCAGTCCCTATCAGTCCCTATTTGACGTGAACAACAAATTTACAGCAGCTCCATTTCCATCTGCAAAGCTCAGTATATGGTGACGTGTTGCCAGGTGAAGTGCTGTTATGTTTCTGTCTACGTTTAATAACATAGAGATGACCTCTACAGACACCAGGTGAGTTCTTACTGAACTACATCCACTCCATCCGCTACATGTCCATCTGCAGAGCTCAGTAATCTATGTTGTAGTCACTGTGTTGTATATTTCTGTC
Source organism: Oncorhynchus mykiss (assembly GCF_013265735.2). Taxonomy (NCBI): domain Eukaryota; kingdom Metazoa; phylum Chordata; class Actinopteri; order Salmoniformes; family Salmonidae; genus Oncorhynchus; species Oncorhynchus mykiss. The sequence goes on from NC_048574.1 coordinate 76,336,230, forward strand.
TATATTTCAGTAAGTAGACCCCCCCATAGACACCAGGTGAGTTCTTACTGAAATGCATCCACTCCATCCACTACATGTCCATCTGCAGAGCTCAGTAATCTATGTTGTAGTCACTGTGTTGTATATTTCTGTCTATGTTTCAATAAGTAGACCCCCCCATAGACACCAGGTGAGGTGTTAAGGAACCATGTCGTTTACCCCAGACGGATCAGGCCTACTGGGACTGGCCTACTGGGACAAGTGAGGTCAGAGTTTGGAGCTAGGGGAGATTGGGCTGACGTGACCTCTCTGGCTGGAGAGATGAGAAGGTAAGCCCTGCCTGCCGACTGGATGGACGTGTGGAGAAGATAAACCTCTTACGAGCTTTCAACAAGTCCCTCCCACCATGTGGTTATGAGGTCAAACTTCACCACATTAGCTGGTTTTAGTCCATCAAAGCTGTCAATTTAAGTGCCTGACTGACAAGCTAATTCCTTGTGCGCTCACACAGTAGCAACGGGGCAGCCATCACACCCTCTGTCTGTTGAAAACAGAGCACACATATGGGATGACTGGGTATGACTAGTTATTAGGGACAACTTCTAAGGTGAAGGTCTTGGTTAAGATGAGCTGCTTTCACAAAGCCTTCTGGACATTCAGTACTTGGACCTAATGAGCAGTGGTGGCAACAGGGTGTCACTAGGCTAGCCAAGGAGTAGCTTGGTCATTGCGTGAGGCTACTTGCAGTCTATGGCGTACATGCATGCAAAGACGCACAACGGCTTATTCTTGACGGTGCTTCAGCATCGGCAAGAGCCTTCCTGGAGCCAACCATGCTAATGAAGACCAAAGCACGGACTCATCAGAAGAAACAGGCTGTTGTGCCTCTCCCTAGAATCCTCCCTAGATACCTCCTGACCCCACATGTGATAAACATATCAATTTTGACAAGATTGACAAGCTAAATCCTTCAAGAGCTTGGAGACACAAAGGCAGAGTAGAGAACTAGTCTATAGATCCCTACTGTAACTATATCAGTCAAATAAACTGTGTAGATTAGGAGTTGATTAATCAATATGAATACATACCAATACCTCCTAGGCCTTTGGGGCCTCTGTACAGTAGAGCTGAGCTGTTTTTGATAGTTTGGTGGTTGTGACTCTACCGGTTGAGAGGCGTATCCCATTTGAGATCTTGTCGTTCTCTGTGTATGTTGATATTTGACTGTCTTGGGTTGCCTAATTCCACATTGACACCTAACACCCAGGTCCTACATCCTAGGGCCTTGAGTCTCTTGGGTTGCCTAATTCCACATTGACCCCTAACCCCCAGGTCCTACATCCTTGGGCCTTGGGCCTTGGGTCTCTTGGGTTGCCTAATTCCACATTGACCCCTAACCCCCAGGTCCTACATCCTAGGGCCTTGGGTCTCTTGGGGTGCCTAATCTCGTATTGACCCCTAACCCCCAGGTCCTTCATCCTAGGGCCTTGGGTCTCTTGGGGTGCCTAATCCCGTATTGACCCCTAACCCCCAGGTCCTACATCCTAGGGCCTTGGGTCTCTTGGGTTGCCTAATTCCACATTGACCCCTAACCCCCAGGTCCTACATCCTTGGGCCTTGGGTCTCTTGGGGTGCCTAATTCCACATTGACCCCTAACCCCCAGGTCCTACATCCTAGGGCTTTGGGTCTCTAGGGTTGCCTAATTCCACATTGACCCCTAAACCCCAGGTCCTATATCCTAGGGCCTTGGGTCTCTTGGGTGCCTAATCTTGTATTGACCCCCCCCCCCGCACACTGCTCTAGTATAACTGCTCTGTACTAAGCTTTACGTACTGGCCTCAAGGCCTTCGTCAGAGCTCTGGAGGCTATAAATCTGCTCTAGTATAACTGCTCTGTGCTAAGCTTTACGTACTGGCCTCAAGGCCTTTGTCAGAGCTCTGGAGACTATAAATCTGCTCTAGTATAACTGCTCTGTGCTAAGCTTTACGTACTGGCCTCAAGGCCTTCGTCAGAGCTCTGGAGGCTATAAATCTGCTCTAGTATAACTGCTCTGTACTAAGCTTTACGTACTGGCCTCAAGGCCTTCGTCAGAGCTCTGGAGGCTATAAATCTGCTCTAGTATAACTGCTCTGTGCTAAGCTTTACGTACTGGCCTCAAGGCCTTCGTCAGAGCTCTGGAGGCTATAAATCTGCTCTAGTATAACTGCTATGTGCTAAGCTTTACGTACTGGCCTCAAGGCCTTCATCAGAGCTCTGGAGGCTATAAATCTGCTCTAGTATAACTGCTCTGTACTAAGCTTTACGTACTGGCCTCAAGGCCTTCGTCAGAGCTCTGGAGGCTATAAATCTGCTCTAGTATAACTGCTCTGTACTAAGCTTTACGTACTGGCCTCAAGGCCTTCGTCAGAGCTCTGGAGGCTATAAATCTGCTCTAGTATAACTGCTCTGTGCTAAGCTTTACGTACTGGCCTCAAGGCCTTCGTCAGAGCTCTGGAGGCTATAAATCTGCTCTAGTATAACTGCTCTGTACTAAGCTTTACGTACTGGCCTCAAGGCCTTCGTCAGAGCTCTGGAGACTATAAATCTGCTCTAGTATAACTGCTCTGTACTAAGCTTTACGTACTGGCCTCAAGGCCTTCGTCAGAGCTCTGGAGACTATAAATCTGCTCTAGTATAACTGCTCTGTACTAAGCTTTACGTACTGGCCTCAAGGCCTTCGTCAGAGCTCTGGAGACTATAAATCTGCTCTAGTATAACTGCTCTGTACTAAGCTTTACGTACTGGCCTCAAGGCCTTCGTCAGAGCTCTGGAGGCTATAAATCTGCTCTAGTATAACTGCTCTGTACTAAGCTTTACGTACTGGCCTCAAGGCCTTCGTCAGAGCTCTGGAGGCTATAAATCTGCTCTAGTATAACTGCTCTGTACTAAGCTTTACGTACTGGCCTCAAGGCCTTCGTCAGAGCTCTGGAGGCTATAAATCTGCTCTAGTATAACTGCTCTGTGCTAAGCTTTACGTACTGGCCTCAAGGCCTTCGTCAGAGCTCTGGAGACTATAAATCTTAACAAAGAGCAGTGTTTCTTCTTGTTTCTCATCTTATTCAAATGTTACCAAGCACCTGCAACAAAGATCAGCTCAGACGTGCGAGTGCCTTTTTGAATTTTCAAATAAAAAAACATTTGTCAAATACACACAGACTTTTTCCCTGTGACTCAGCTGGAGGCGTATCGGCCTTGACGTATTACGTAAGCTGAGATTCAACTGGCACGAGCACATTCACACTGAGTGTCACAGGCTGCCACCTGCAGCAGCATCAGTTAAGTCATCTGGTTTCTACACGATGCTATTGGACCACAGACGTTGCTGTGCATCACGGGCTGCCATCTACTATCTCCAGTACTATTCCTGTTGGAAGATACTGGACATCTGGACTGATAGACAAACACCTGCAACAAACAGACAGACGGGGGTAATATTGGCTGGAAATGAATTGGCAGCTATTGTGTTAGGTTTGGCTTTTCAAGCCAATAGTGTCTAACCAGGGGTGGAATAGTGTCAATGTTGATTTAATTGGTTAGTAGTCTGGAGCTTTATGGAAAACATGAAAAAACACATTTACTGTCAGAATAGATTGGAGGAGACTCATAAGTGGGCTAAAAATATATTCATACTGTAGGTGGGCTGAAAGATGCTCATAGGTGGGCTGAGAGATGCCAATAGGTGGGCTGAGAGATACTCATAATGTAGATGGGCTGAGATCTACTCATAGGTGGGCTGAGAGATACTCATAGGTGGGCTGAGATCAACTCATACTGCAGGAGGAGACTCTAGTGTTCAACAGTCTGTTACTGTAGTGTGATGTATGTTAGGAGGAGACTCTAGTGTTCCACAGTCTGTTACTGTAGTGTGATGTATGTTAGGAGACTCTAGTGTTCAACATTCTGTTACTGTAGTGTGATGTATGTTAGGAGGAGACTCTAGTGTTCCACAGTCTGTTACTGTAGTGTGATGTATGTTAGGAGACTAGTGTTCCACAGTCTGTTACTGTAGTGTGATGTCTGTTAGGAGACTCTAGTGTTCCAAAGTCTGTTACTGTAGTGTGATGTATGTTAGGAGGAGACTCTAGTGTTCCACAGTCTGTTACTGTAGTGTGATGTATGTTAGGAGGAGACTCTAGTGTTCCACAGTCTGTTACTGTAGTGTGATGTATGTTAGGAGACTCTAGTGTTCAACATTCTGTTACTGTAGTGTGATGTATGTTAGGAGGAGACTCTAGTGTTCCACAGTCTGTTACTGTAGTGTGATGTATGTTAGGAGTAGACTCTAGTGTTCCACAGTCTGTTACTGTAGTGTGATGTATGTTAGGAGGAGACTCTAGTGTTCCACAGTCTGTTACTGTAGTGTGATGTATGTTAGGAGTAGACTCTAGTGTTCCACAGTCTGTTACTGTAGTGTGATGTATGTTAGGAGGAGACTCTAGTGTTCCACAGTCTGTTACTGTAGTGTGATGTATGTTAGGAGACTCTAGTGTTCAACATTCTATTACTGTAGTGTGATGTATGTTAGGAGACTCTAGTGTTCAACATTCTATTACTGTAGTGTGTTACCCTCTCATGATAAATAATTATGTAGATGACACTCTCGATTAGATTTAGCCCAACAATGCTAATTTAATGTATCATTTTATGTTCTCTTTCTCTCTTTTTCATTCTTTCTTTAGTTATCTTCTCCCTCTCTATTTCCATCGCCATCCCTCTCTTTCCCTCTCTCCCTCCCTCACTCTCTCTCTCTCCCTCTCTCTCTCCCTCTCTCCCTCTCCCTCTCCCTCCCTCACTCTCCATCTTTCTCCCTCTCTCTCCCTCTCTCTCCCTCCCCCCTCTCCATCTCTCTCCCTCTCTCTCCCTCTCTCTCCCTCTCTCTCCCTCCCCCCTCTCCATCTCTCTCTCTCTCCCTCCCTCACTCTCAATCTCTCTCCCTCCCCCCTCTCCTTCTCTCTCTCTCTCCCTCCCTCACTCTCCATCTCTCTCTCTCCCCCCTCTCCATCTCTCTCTCTCCGTCCCTCACTCTCCATCTCTCTCCCTCCTCCCTCTCCATCTCTCTCTCTCTCCCTCCCTCACTCTCCATCTCTCTCCCTCCCCCTTCCCATCTCTCTCCCTCCCTCACTCTCCATCTCTCTCCCTCTCTCTCCCTCTCTCTCCCTCCCCCCTCTCCATATCTCTCCCTCTCTCTCCCACTCTCTCCCTCCCCCCTCTCCATCTCTCTCTCCCTCCCTCACTCTCCATCTCTCTCTGTCTCCCTCTCTCTCCCTCTCTCTCCCTCCCCCCTCTCCATCTCTCGCTCTCTCCCTCTCTCTCCCTCCCTCTCTCCATCTCTATCTCTCCCTCTCTCTCTCCCTTCCTCACTCTCCATCTCTCTCCCTCTCCCTCTCCTTCCCCATTTCGTTCTCTTTCTACTTTTATAATCTGTAGGTTATTTTGGTTCCCATTAAATTAATTACACCAATTATTCTCCTTGACAACTCGGCATGGAGTGTGCAGGACCCTATTTAAAATTGTTCTAATTCCATTCAGTATTATTGCAATGAAACATTAGTCAAAATAATTAGCCATTCTGACCTCTAATTTAAGATTATTAATTTGAGAGAATACACTAAAGCTTATGCAATTATCGCCATAACGCCAGAAATCAGCTAATTGGGTGTCCTGGCAAAGTGTTTCATGGCTATAAGAACAAACCTGTACATGTAGACACAGGGAAGCGCACACACAAACACACCAACACCCTTTAACATTCCATGGGTCACCTGTCCAACACAGCGGTGATGCTGAACTCCAGTCCTCCAACACCCTTTAACATTCCCTGGGTCACCTGTCCAACACAGCGGTGATGCTGAACTCCAGTCCTCCAACACCCTTTAACATTCCCTGGGTCACCTGTCCAACACAGCGGTGATGCTGAACTCCAGTCCTCCAACACCCTTTAACATTCCCTGGGTCACCTGTCCAACACAGCGGTGATGCTGAACTCCAGTCCTCCAACACCCTTTAACATTCCCTGGGTCACCTGTCCAACACAGCGGTGATGCTGAACTCCAGTCCTCCAACACCCTTTAACATTCCCTGGGTCACCTGTCCAACACAGCGGTGATGCTGAACTCCAGTCCTCCAACACCCTTTAACGTTCCCTGGGTCACCTGTCCAACACAGCGGTGATGCTGAACTCCAGTCCTCCAACACCCTTTAACATTCCCTGGGTCACCTGTCCAACACAGCGGTGATGCTGAACTCCAGTCCTCCAACACCCTTTAACATTCCCTGGGTCACCTGTCCAACACAGCGGTGATGCTGAACTCCAGTCCTCCAACACCCTTTAACATTCCCTGGGTCACCTGTCCAACACAGCGGTGATGCTGAACTCCAGTCCTCCAACACCCTTTAACATTCCCTGGGTCACCTGTCCAACACAGCGGTGATGCTGAACTCCAGTCCTCCAACACCCTTTAACATTCCCTGGGTCACCTGTCCAACACAGCGGTGATGCAGAACTCCAGTCCTCCAACACCCTTTAACAGTAAACATGTTTGTTGTGGCCCAAGACAAAGACACCCTATTCTAGAAAAAAAGAAACGAAGCATTCCGTCTATAGGGCACGTATTCAACTACCAGGAGTTGCAGCAGTTTTCACAGAGTTACAAACTTTAAACAGGAAAACATTTTCTGCACGCCTGCGTTCAGTTCGGTGGAGACGTGAGTATTTGTGATCGGTAAACCTAGCGAGGAGCTCGTTAACAAATTACCTGGGAACAAGAATAATTCATTACCACTATTAGCTGAGACCAAACTAGTGTCCCACAGTCTGTTACTGTAGTGTGATGTATGTTAGGAGACTCTAGTGTTCAACAGTCTGTTACTGTAGTGTGATGTATGTTAGGAGGAGACTAGTGTTCAACAGTCTGTTACTGTAGTGTGATGTATGTTAGGAGGAGACTCTAGTGTCCCACAGTCTGTTACTGTAGTGTGCTGTATGTTAGGAGGAGACTCTAGTGTATTACAGTCTGTTACTGTAGTGTGATGTATGTTAGGAGACTCTAGTGTTCCACAGTCTGTTACTGTAGTGTGATGTATGTTAGGAGTAGACTCTAGTGTCCCACAGTCTGTTACTGTAGTGTGATGTATGTTAGGAGGAGACTCTAGTGTTCCACAGTCTGTTACTGTAGTGTGATGTATGTTAGGAGGAGACTCTAGTGTCCCACAGTCTGTTACTGTAGTGTGATGTATGTTAGGAGGAGACTAGTGTTCAACAGTCTGTTACTGTAGTGTGATGTATGTTAGGAGGAGACTCTAGTGTTCCACAGTCTGTTACTGTAGTGTGATGTATGTTAGGAGGAGACTCTAGTGTTCCACAGTCTGTTACTGTAGTGTGATGTATGTTAGGAGGAGACTCTAGTGTCCCACAGTCTGTTACTGTTTTGTGATGTATGTTATGAGGAGACTCTAGTGTTCCACAGTCTGTTACTGTAGTGTGATGTATGTTAGGAGACTCTAGTGTTCAACAGTCTGTTACTGTAGTGTGATGTATGTTAGGAGGAGACTCTAGTGTCCCACAGTCTGTTACTGTAGTGTGATGTATGTTAGGAGGAGACTCTAGTGTTCAACAGTCTGTTACTGTAGTGTGATGTATGTTAGGAGGAGACTCTAGTGTTCAACAGTCTGTTACTGTAGTGTGATGTATGTTAGGAG